>NC_037596.1:15951935-16006546 GCF_003073045.1 Pomacea canaliculata | reverse complement strand
GATCAGACTGAAAACTCTATATCAACCTACTCTGATTATGGCAGGCACTGGCACTTTTGAGTCAAACATTATTCATCTTACCCTGTTTCGACGCCCAACTGTTTGCCACCAAAAGGATGGAGCACCTATGCCGCAAGGATACTCTTGCCGAGGTGAATCACCAGCCGCCTGTAAAGTGATTTCTTCCACTAGAAGACCCTCAGTTCAAAGTCTGAACTTATAATCTAGGTATTTTTAACCTCAGCGCCCTAGAACTTCTTGGACGTGAAAACTTCTTATTGTGACGAGAGGATTCATAACATCATGTCAGACGGGAATTGCCTCCTGTGCTGAAAAAGTGCTCATAGTTTGTCTCAGGTAAAGCGATTGGGGTCCTGTCAGACTCTCTATATCTCGAGATTTAACATAGGCCTGATAAGCCGATTTGTAAGAGAAGAGTTTACGCTGACTCTTGAATGAGCACTTTAAATTGTAATATCTTGTTGTTCTTCCAGACAACACCATACCGTTTCTTCTTCAGCAAGCGGCTCAGTCACTTTCCCTTTATGTGTCGTCGGCAAAGGAATTATGTCTTGGCAGGTTCCTTATACATTGAATTTGGTGTAAGTGGTGGTGAATTTGTATCTGATTACAAAATATTGTTAATTGTATTATTGTTCATTTTCATCAGCTGTTATTAATGGTTAATAAAATATGTCAAAGTCTTTGAATATTTGTGCTTGTTTTATCTAGTGCTTTCTTGTATTTGTATGTTGTCTGGCGCTGACCTCAGTAAGAGAATATATGAATATAATAACCCTGTTTTTGTCAACATATTTATGTGTCTTCTTAAACACCTTACTCAACACCAATTGAAGTTAAACATGGAATTTTTTAGACTGGCAATAGTTGTGATAATTGAGTGAGTGTTCAGTTGATGATCGCCCTAAAATGCTTGTGTCCAAATAATCACGCTATTCGTTCGGTTGCCACTTGTAGCGGTGTATAGACATTATGTTGATGGTTTGAAAAATTCGACATTGATTTTCAGTCGTACAGCCCGACGGTATCTTAGTAGTAGGATGATTGACCTTCATTTGTCACTAGTGACTGTGTGGAAGTTCTTATTTTTATAATATTCTTTCAGGAATACCGATAGTCCTTATGTAGTATTTTATAGTTAGATTTAAAAGGAAATTTTTATTAATTGGTGAAACTGTAAAGTGGCTGTTTGATAATTATACTGTTTTTAATTCATTAATAGTTTGGGTATACAGTTTAGTTTGAGTCCATTATGGACGTACTCTTTGTATGAGACAGTAGGCTGAAACATGACATGCATCAGAACTCTTTTTGGAAGTGGGCCCATGTTAACACATAGTCAACTTAACTTGACTGCACATCTGTCTGATTCGAGTATTGAGTAAGTGAATTATAACATCTACATGGACGTGGTAGGTGGACTGCAGTCTGTCTCACCAACGCTTAGCTCTGGGAAGTTCCGGTTGTCTGGGAGCCTCAAAAGAATGTGATAAGCCGGAAGATTCTGTATAAGCTTGTTTTAAGTAGTTTTAATCAACATATTGTGTCTTGATATTCTAAGTGATTTACGGCGATGCAGTCTCTCCCGTCTCGGAACGTCAAGTTCGGCCAGGAGTCCCGAGTTTGGTTAGTAGCCACGGTGCGCCATAGTGCGGCGCACAGGTGTAACTATAATTTCACATAATTTTGTTCCCGGTCAACATATGGGTAAGTGTAAAACTTTCCTGAGATTATTGAATACATTCCTTTCATCGTTAAGGTAGACACCAATGCAATAAAGAGATATAAGCTGAAGAAGTAGGGTGGAATAAAGGGGGGGGGTATTGACAGATCTCTCTTTCTCAAGTTTTTTATTTCTTATAAAAAGAGCAGCATTAAATTTTTCGATGATCGTAAATCTCTGTTTTCTAGAGTACTGACTGACTGGATCTTGTGTGTGTACGATAGTGTTGTTGTGTCTGCTGTAGATAATTCTAATCAAACCTGTGCATTGAAGAAATTATATTATCATTGTAAATTGTTACATGTTCTTATCCATTTTCTGGCTACCAGCAGTGCCAAGCACGATGAGGCATATTTATGATTGATTTTCGTTGTCCTAGGACAGAAGGCTAATAGAAGTCATGAGATGAGAGTATGGTTACTATGCGTTTGGTCAATTAAGCTAAGTGTAACCTATAATCTTTGTCAAAAAATAATTATTTGATAATATGCATGCATATTACAAGATATAACAAGAGCATTAATATAAAATGTTACATATCTTTATAGAAAAAGAGCAATACGGTGCTTTAACAATTCATGACCCAAGTATAGGTAAGTTTCATATTAATTAAATATTCTGTTTCATTTGTATTTAAAAACTTTATACATGGATTCTTTTAACAATGTTTTAGCAAGACTGGTGGACAAAAACGTGACGCATCATACAGAACGTTGAATGTAACCTTTCCGGGATGATTGAAGTAGTCTTGTTAAATTGTGGCATCAGATAGTGAGCTCTGTGAATTATCTCGTAAACAATAACGGTTGTAAATGTTGTTATATGCATGGCTACACTTTACAGAAGTGTTGTTATGAAGTTTATACTCATACAGGTTTTACACATAAAACTAGAGAAGTACCACTAAGATGTAAAAACGCAATTAAAAGAAGAATAATATTTTAAAGGCATAGTACATTTATTTTCCACTAAAATTAAAATATTTCAGGCTTAACACATCTATGCTTTAATTCACTGATTACGACATAAATAACTAAAGGTATAAGATAATGATGTTGAAAGTCAGTCCCTGCTCAATTGTAACAAGTTGCACCTGTTTTACATTTCCTTCTTTAATCCAGGATGCATTAATATTTTCAAGTTATGTCTTATGACTGCAGTACAAATGAAGGTTGCAACTGATATCGTGCCAACAATATTCTTTTTGTCTTATGCAGTTTGGACAGCATGTATATCGTTAAGTTTTATCATATAAGTATTGCCTTTTCTGTAGAGATAATTACCATAAGATTTATAATCTGTGTTCAAGGAAAGCAATGATTGTTTCAGCTACATTTCTGTTTGGATGTATGTATTCATTTATGCTTTTACGATAGGCCAAATAATGTTACTATATACTTTTAACATTTGACATGAAGGAAAATCAACAGAAAAAAGCAAAGAGTAGAAGGATGTCGAATTTATGTATGCTTCATAATTCTGGGAATAAAGAAGGGCAAAAGTATGTCTTTAATTTCTTATTTTGTAGTGTCTGTGTTGATCTTTGGACGAGATTTGGAAGTTTGGAAAAAATACACTTATGATACCAGGCTGCGATGTAGTGTGGGTAAGTGATGGTTGGTTTTTTCGGGTATGACACATTGCATATGTAAAATTAAAGAGCAGAAGTGTTATGTATTGTAAAAATTATAATAGAATTTGTTGTACATTTTTTACGGATACTTTTTGAATATACTTATGAGGTGGCTTGGTTAAAAAAAGTTATTTTTATCATTATATCGGTTTGTTTTGTTGCATTAGTTTTAGCTCATTCTGAATTTGATTCCTCAACGATGTTACAGCTCTGGGGGAAAACTATATAATATTTGAGAGAGATTTTACAGGAAGGAAGCACTCAGATGAATAACTTGCGGTGTTAGCTATGCTTTATTTTTATCTATAATCGAAGGTAAATATACAGGTGATGATGCACATTATATTATATAATCTGCTGTTGAAAAGTAATTGTCATTTACTGAATTTTGCATTTATCTGGATATTGCTATGGCAAATAATAATTCTCGGTGTTGTGTGTGTGTGGACAGAAAAGCGACTATTATGGCATAAGCCTTCATGTGTTGTACCTGGCAAGTCCAATGTTGCAGATGTTCTTTGCTTGATGCAACCTCTGCTCAGTCTTAGTGTGCAATAGAATCTGTCTATAGGTAATAAGAAAGTGAGAATAATGTTACATATAAATGATTGTTGCATTTGAGGCAGCACGCTTAGTCCTTAAGCATGTATTTATCATCAGTCATTAAGGTGTAGATGGATGTAGCAAATAGCGAACTTCACAGAGATCTTTCTGTGGTAAGAGTAGTTCCAAATGAGGAAGTTAGTAATGTTTTTATTCACGTACCAGCTTCTTCCATGAATCTTTATCAAGGGTGACAATTAGTCGAACAATAAAAAAAGTAAAAAGAGAAAAACAGTCGAATAAGTGAATAGTCGAACCACACACACCACCTACACCACCACCAACTGTGACTTTTATTTCATTTTTTTATGTTATACTGTATAATGGTATGATATGTAATCTGTTTCTTAGGATCAAAAACGTCGCAGCAATAGTCTCCTTTGCTCTATTCTTCAGATTGTGATGTAGTATTTGGGAGTTTTTTTTCTGCATTTTCTGCATGAATTTTAATGGTGAGTAGCAAGAAGTCTCTATCTCTATACCCAAGAAAGTGACTATCACCAAATCTGTTATCATCTTTTACTATAAAACATTGCAACAAAAAAAATATTACATTTCCTAACAGGATTTCAGAAATGTAACATAAATATGATGATGATGATGATGATGATGGTGATGATGATGACTCTTAAATAGTACTACAAAAGTACTTGCACTAATGCAAAACTTGCACATATTATCAACACTACGACATAAAATACCAATACAGATATCAGTACAAAAGGTCAAGACTGTTGATGACGACGACGAGTATAGTAGAAAAACACCAGGGTACGAACTCAAGTGTCCTAGTATCACATTGTAGCCATGCGTGTGTAGTCATACAGATAAAAAAATATGACTTTATGTATAACAGGTACGGCAAGATTAACAATATTTAAGGGTAGAAGTGAATTGTTGATTATTTTCTGTCACATTACAATTTTATAATTGCAGTCGACTCCCAGCAATATGCCAGCAGAATTGAGGGTGAGGCGAAAGTGAATTAATATGTCGATCATTTCATTTTTTATGTTATCGCGGTTTTTATTTAAACAGAAGGCGATTGCTTACCTAGCGGTAATAGGTCAAAATTTATAGAAAATGTAAAAGGCAGTAGAAATCTTTGAAATCATATGTAGAAGTTCTTTACAACCAAAGCATTGTGGTATTAAAAGTGAGAGCACAGTTTTAATTTGAACATAATAAGTCTATGGCAAAGAAGCAAAGAGCATGAGAAACTCCTAAAATAAAACAGAAAACAAAGGCTGTTACAATAGATTAAAATAATAAATGATTACAAGAAAAAAACATATAGGAAGCATATTGCTAATGTGGTAGTTGGATTTTAGCACAGTTCCATTTATCAGGTGGTTAACATGGCAACCTGCTTATGAGTTATATTATACATTATTCGACCAGTACTGTCCTTTAGGTAGGCTGAAGCAAATTATGTTCTCCCCACATATACAACACCAAGCCCACCCACATCACTAAATATGAGATAGTTGCTGAAAAATAGCCGAGGATATAGTTAAAGCAGTATATGCCTAGCTTGGTTGTGTTCTTTAACCGTGTACAATTTTACAGTTATACAATCTACATGATAGTTTTTAGGCAGTTGTTGACAAATTTATTCCTGAATTAACTAGCACGATTCATTGTACGAAAATCTAATTCACCATTTATTTACTAGAAATGTGTACAATGTCATCAGTCAAACATTGACCTCTCTGGAAAAAAAGAGAACACCATCAGATGGATGTTTATGGAGGAAACACGTCCTGTGTTATTCACTAGAAAACACGTTTCGACTTACTGTGATATATCAAAATGCTTGAACACTATTTTTCAGATGATCCCTTTCCTAGAGTGAAAATAAGTAAATGGAAATGTGCCCGGATTATATTCTGTGGTCAAGAACAGACAACATCTGGTATTATTATTGTTACTAAATACTACTTTAGATACTAAATATTTAATGTCAACCTTACTATATTTAGACCTGCAGATTTGTCATAGGAGGTATTAAGGAGAAAAATTAACGTGCTCATTTGGTATTCTTCTAGAAAATAATATCTGTCCTTATAATGACTCTAAATTGGTGTATCTAATCTGAATTTGCAAATTAGATATAATATGCAACTATAATAATGACATTTTATTGGTTAAGACAGGACAAAATATTTAGATAAATGTTGCAGTATTTCCTGCAGATATAAAACGTTATCGAAGAAAAAGTAACATGAAGTAAAACAAACCTTTTAAAAAAGACATGCTTTGGAGGAAAATGTTCTTCCAACGACATAAGCAAAAGTTAACATAAGACAGAGTACAAAGGAGGCAGTTAATGTTGATATATTTTGCTTGACGATTTGCGAGGTAGTTATTTAGATTGGATTTGAAAGTACTCACAGGTGTGTAAGTTGTTGTGTAATACTATTGACAGAAGTCGACCAAGTGATTTTGACATTAGTCGGTGTACCTATAGCTCATTTTGTGTCTACAGACACGTCTATAAACCAACTCATGAGCTCACAACTTACAAATTATCAAACCATGAGTACTTCCCAGTTGGGTAGTGGCCAGCCCTCAAGCTCACCTGGGATGGATCCCCAAGCTAGCAACACTAGAAATATTGAGGACATTGATGGTGAAGGTGACTCATCAGATGTTGCCCACTTACATGTGGATGAACGTGAAGCAGATGTCACAAGGAACCAGGTGAAGATATTAGAGATGTAAAGATATTTAAAAAAAACAAATACACACTTTATTAGCTTATATTACCATGGCATCTCTGAAGCAAGGATATGACTGTAATCATGCTACAGCCGAGAGGAGATATGAACTATAACAAACATCTTGCATGATGTATTTTTGCTCTTTATTTTCTTTGCAACATTTCTAAATTGAACTTTTGTGTTAAAAATACAGCTTTTCTAATTTTACCAGAACTAGAATTCTGCTTTCCGTTTTAAGAACAAAAAAAAGTATGATCATAATATTTGTTAGAAAGTTTATTTTGTCTTAAAACCAACACTCCCAGGAAACTACACAAGTGGGTTTCAGTTATAATGTTGATCAGGATTCTTCACGAAAACGCTAAGTGTAGAAGTTAACACTGCACAAGGCCTTCTGAAGTGACCTACCTGTATACCTAAAGTGGGCAACCAGTTGAGACGTGCAGAACTGCCTCAGGTCTTAATACATAAATGAAAACAAGCAGTTTTAGACAAAATCCAGTTTTTCGTAAGAAGAGGACTTTTATTGATGCCTTTGCAATGTCCTTTCCCACATTACTACCTAACATACAGAAACTAATCATATTTTTATTTGTGTATGTGCATGTGTGTCTTGATTTTTTTAATTCTTTACAGACAGTGGAGGCTCCATTAGACATGTTTGTTAGTAAGAAAAGTGACAACGAAGCTCCCAGAGTCTATCTATGGTTAGTGGACCTTTTTTCTGTGTGTGTGTGTGTGAGCGCTATGTGTATAAGTACATGGGAATGTGTGTTTATCTACATATTTCGTACATATGTAGATGTGTATAAGTATATTAGCTCGTGTCCTACGTGTGTGTTGCCCCTTCTCCATATCCCAATCCCCAAGATCCCAATCCCACACTATGCGAAACTAACTTGAGGTGGAGGCACTTTCCCTACTAAAACACCACCACGCATGATAAAATCAAGTAGAAAGATAATAGTGCCAGTCACATAGAAGTATTTAGTAATCAGTAAGAAATCCTTATACTTACTTTTGTAGGAAAATTTTATCAGACTGTCTTTTTTATGTAAGGATCCTTGGGACTATTGCCCTTTTTTATGGTCTACCTGCGGTAGCAGCTGTCTGACATATTCAAAGGTTAGTGGAAGAAGAAAATGTGTGTGAGTGTGAGTGTGTGTGAGTGTGAGTGTGTGTGAATAAATCATGCATTCACATATCATTCATGTTTGTTTTGTTTCTCTGCATGATCTCAGAAAATGAATGACACGGCGATGAAGATCTGTGGCTATTACAACTTTGAATGTGCTTATCCAATGCGTTGGGGAGAATATGAAATCGTTTCTTTCAACAGCATCATCAGCAACATAGGTTATATTTTCCTTGGTATTCTCTTCCTCATTTTAGTGTTTTTGAGGTAAGCAGTGAAGGTGTGATTTTTTTATTCTAGTTCACTCACTCCAATTTGTAAATTTTATGTATATACCCACATAAATGCGCAAGCACACCCACTAAATGTCAAGAAGTAAAGAAGTAAATATATATATTTTGCTACAATTATTTAGTGTTATTATGCTTTAGTATGGTTTATTTTGTCACTCCTTGCGTTTTTTTTCTTTTTTCAGAAATTTCCAGCATATTAGGCATGTATTAGAGAATCCAACATGTCAGAATCACAATGGAATGCGAGAACATTTTGGCTTGCTGTATGCCATGGGATTCGCTCTCATAGTGGAGGGTGTTATGAGTGCTTGCTAACCATCTCTGCCCCACCTCTCTAATACCAGTTTTGGTTCGTGTTCTGGCCAATATGTGTATATGAGCATGTGATATACAATAGAAAAAAAATTTGTGAAAATCTTAGTTTACATGATTCAGATAGAAAATATAGTCATTTTGTTAAGAAAGGATATTTAAAGCTGCGCGTCAGAATTCACATCCTTGAATATATAATGGGTGCTATTTAAGTCCTAAAGCTCTGGGAAGAAATCACGAATAACTTAGACTACAAAAAAGTAAAGAAAATTGAAAAAAAAAGTTAGGAAAATACATCAATTGTTAACTATTAGTAGTCTGCCATACTAAATCAAGCTATATCTCTTTTTTTTTATAAATGTTTGCAAACAGTTATGCTATTTTGGTTCCACAGACACCTCTTTCATTGTATGCTATTACCTCCTGTTGCATTCTGAAGATTTACGAGATTCGCCACCCAGACGCTCATCTTAAAGCACACAGATTACTTCTGTATGGGTGTATACACCTGTATTGCTGTTCTGGGAATGGTGAGTGTCGAACCATTTTTTTGTTGTTTTATTTGTATTATTTCGTTTTCGGTGATTGGTTATGGGAATGTTAGAAGGAGGAGAGGCGGGAAGAGCAGCATCACAACTCAGAGCCACCATGGACCTTCATTTACTGGGTTATTGTATCCCTTTCGTTTGCTAGTTGTCCTATCATAGCAGTTACTAATTATATATATATATAATTTATTAATATCTCAGCCAAAAGGCAAACTCAATGCGCTGAACAAGATCACAAAATAGTCACAAAGACGTGGAAAGCAGAAAAATGCGAAACTTCTTTTTGTGTAAGCACCTTGTTCATAGTGACCTTTTGGTCTCATTCCTAATTGCTCAAAAGTTAAATTGCCAATGCCATAAACCCAAACCATTTTAGGAACAGTCGCTGACTTAACCCCACCCCATATACCAATTTCTGAGTACAATGTACAGTTAGAATGTTGCTGTATTCATACAGTATGTTAAAAAGATAATACTATGAGTCTCAGTGTTTACTGTTGATGAATTATTACGTGAACAGATTACTTTTTATTTGCTGGATTAGATGGATTTTGCACAGATGTATGTATGTATTTATTAGTATTATAAATACATTAGTATGTATGTGTGCATACATGTGTGTGTATGGTTTTGTGCTTGCGCGAATGTGTGTTTCAGATTTCTGGCAAACACAAGACTGTTTGGATCGTTTTTTCAATTCTGTACATAATTTGTGTTGGTGTGATCGGATACATGGTTTATAAAGGAATAATCATCGAAGGTATGGTGGTCCTCACATGGATGTACCTTTGTATTGAACTTTATGATTGTTTCTTTCACATCAGGCAGGTGATTTGATGTCAGCAACATTAAAGTTTAGTCCTGTGGGTAGTTATTAGAGCTGAGTGAAAGTAATGGCTGACATTAGATTATGGTGATCGTTTCAAGTATAGTCGTTCTTCTAACTTCTAAAAGCTTTAGAAATCAGGAGTCCATAACATTCTAAAACAGACAAGATAACAAATAACATGGCTGACATGTCTGATTGAGTCGTTAAAGACCATCGAGGGCGGCTGCCTTCAAAGGAAATGCTGATTATACATTTTTCTTGTTAGCGAATTGAAACAGATTTCCTTAATAAATTCGGTCAGTGAATGCCATTATTTACTCATTTGTTGTCGATTATCAGTAGGCTTGTTGTGTAGTAGCTTGTTCTGGGTATTTTGGTATGTTACTGTCCACCCGCATAGCTTACAATTTTGATGCTTGTCCTCAATAACTTTGCCCTCCCACTGAACAGAGTGAGCCAGAGTAAGATTAAACATGCATTTGAATGTGAATGGATTTTAAGCACAAATAATGCCAACTAACAATTTACTTTCTGCAGATGAATCTGTCCACACAGGCGATCAACATCAAAACTGCTGTAATTCCTGTAATTGCTATCCTTGTACCTGTCCTACGAAGTGCATACATAAGGTAAATTTGTGTCGTTTATTATTATTATTATTATACTTTTCAAAAAGTATGGCTTTGAACATTTTAATATAAAATTAGGACATATGGGGACTATGTTTCCTTTTGTATCTAGTTTAAATCTTATTTATCGTAGAGAAACACGTTACTAAAGTGTTTTTAAACTGTAGGAAACTAATTTAAAATGTATAATTATTTTGTCATGTTTAATTAATTTTTATATTTGTAAACACCCATTCTTATTATAAAATGGTTTGTGATCAAAATATTGTTTTTTGCATACAGTTTTGGCTTGTGCTTATGGGTGTTTCCAACGTGATGCTGTAAGTTGAGACACGTGTATACCATATTTGTAACATCTCACCTTTTATCCTTTTCACAAACATGATTCCCATTGTATAATACAGACATGTCCTTTCGCTTTCACATTTCTCATCTAAACTAGTTTCAGGAGGTTAAGCAAACTAGGAGAACCAGTTTAGCTTAAAGAAAGACAAGAGAACTTTCAAGTAGGAATAACATAATAGAGACTGACATTTTAAATCATTTAAATCTGAAAATTTCAGTTACAAAGAAATAGTGAAATTGTAACTATCTCAAACAGCTTTAATGAAAATAACCATGTTTACATACTGTCTGGGTAAAGAAAAATATGAGTTTAATAGGAACAAAAATAGCGCCGATTTTTATTATGAAGCTGCCAACAAAGTACAAATCCAAATTGAATTGAGTAACCGGCAACCAACTTCGACATGGCGGTTGATCATGTATACTTCGTCTACTTTCAAAAATAAGGAAATACCTGATTGGTTGACTTTTTTTTAGCTTTCTATCTTGGCTCTTCTGATCACCTAAGCCATCTACCTTGCATAAGTTCCCCATAAAAACTTGTACGCGGTGCTTCTTAACTGGTTGTCATAGTATAGCAAATTGTAGTCTAGACTTTAATTTTGGGCGATTTACCACATGATATATATCAAAAACTGTTTAATTTTAACTTGCTGTAGGTACACATTTTTCCTAACCCTGATGAGTTTCATTTCTTTCCTAGTGCAGTGGTTGGTGCCATAATCCGAAAACCGGACTTTGCGACCTATTTACTAATCATCTTACTTGTGAACCTTTTGCTCTATTTTCTGCTGCATATCATTCTGAAGGTTTGTAATTAATGTTAAACATCATTGAAATGACACTCCAGTTATATGCCAAATTTGCTGTGAATCGTTGCTCTTTGCATTGGTTTCTCACAAAGTTTAGTGTATGAAGGTGCCTGTACAAATAACGAGTTCATGTTACAATTTGTTACATGGTCAAATTTGTTTTAGTTCACACACAACATTAAGATTTGTCACTTGTTTATGTGACAACGGCATGCTATTTGCTAGCGAAGTGTGTGTGTGGTATTATATGTGTCTGGATCCATTCATTAAATGTATATTTTTGTGACTTTCTTTGTTCTTTAGCGCTGTGATGGAGGGATCGACCTACGCTCCTGGTTTCCTAGACTGATCAGCAAATGCACCATTTTCATTTTGGCTGCTATTATCTTGTGGGGTTTGGCTATCTCCTATTTTGTTATCAAACAGTATTCATGGGAGGTATATCATCAACACTTTATTGCTTCTTCCTTTATTTGTAATACTTTGATATATTATTAAGGTATAGAGGGACGCTAAAGACGTGGATGTGTCACTTCTTGCCAACATTATTAAGACATTCGATGGGCGTTTGTCTACGATTGGATTCTTTTAGAAAAGCTGGTACACGAGCCCCATTTAATTACTTAAGTGGACCCTGGCACATCCAGCATAGTCTAGACCTCAATTGTGGACGATGTTTTAAGTTACCACATGCAACTAAATTTAAAGTGTCTCCAAGCTTTGATGCAGCCAATTTGTCTTCTTCCTTCTTTTTTGTCTTTTTTCTTCTTTTTTCTTGTTGCTTTTTACCAACCAACATTTTACAAACGTGTACGTATGATTTCAGCTGTCACCAGAAGAGTCCCGGAAGGAAAATAAGCCATGTGTGTTGCTGGACTTCTATGATTATCATGATGTCTGGCATTTCCTGTCTGCTGGTGCTATCTTCTTTTCATTCATGGTGAGGAGTGGGCGAACATAGATATTTTAATACTGGGAATGATATTTTGTGCACATTCTACTATCTTTGTAATGTGTGTATCCAGTGGCATAGCAATCTGCCATTTCACTCCATTTTTTTAGCATGTGGGAAGCATGAAAAGAGAACTTATTATCTAAGCAAAGCATGCTACTGATGGTTATAAATTATTTTCATTTTTGAACTTTAATCGCACAAACCAAATCACAAATATGACAAACATGTTAAGAGGATATTTTTTATGTGATGTCAGTTACCTAGTTTAACGAAGATGTGTTAATAATATTTTTTCCATAGTACAATTAAATATTATGGAGTATTTTTGTTTGTTCAGGTTTTGCTGACTTTAGATGGTGACTTGGACAATAGGCCTGGAAACACAATGTTTATTTTCTGAGAGTGATTCGTGGCCGACTGAATGTCTGAATATACAACAACTGGTATGTGAGATGTGAGAGATGTGGCGGGAGATTTTATTGGTCTACATTAGATATACAAACATCTGTTAATATGAAATGTCTTACACGTTAAAGGAAGTAACACTTTGTAGTTATGAAATGTGACTCAAGTGTTGAAATGAAAAAAAAAGACAGTATGGAATGTTTATTTGCTAGTCTGTCATAGACGATAGTGCATAGAAAGTGATATTTAATAAATGAGGTAAGCGAATGCCACACCAGATAATGTAATATAGTGATAGAAATAAAGCAATCTTTTACGGACAATATTTTATTTTTCAGGCAACCCTTTTGTTGTCTACTTTTACAAAATTCACTCTCCATTTCTCGGATATTCTTTGATTAATGAGACGATTTGGTTGTAGAGTCTCAGGTCCCGCCACTGTACAGGGCTGGAAGTACATCATTGGAACCAACATCAGACAATTGAATTCTGAGCTCAAAGATATGAACTTTAGCCTAACACTGTTTTTCAATTTTATTTACTTAAGTTCTTAATCCCTGTGCTTATTTTTTTTCTATGCAATGTGAGAACTACGCTACATACATGTACTTCATTATAATCATCACTACCACCACTATCATCATAACCTTAACCCAGTATCAGTTCTCTCATCAGTTCTTTCTCCTAAACTAACTTCCACCATCTTGACGGTCAGTGTAATCCCGGTTTTTAGAGTAATCTATTGAAGTTATTGTGTACTCATGTGTCCTTTATTTACCAGTATTCTTTGTCCATATATTAAGTATACCTGCTTAATGTACAATATACGTATACACACAGAGACGTATGATTTAAATTAAAATCTATGTCATGCATGTAATTATCACCACTAACATCACAGTCGTTCTGGCAGTTAACAAAGCATGCAATACGCACACCTGTCTCGTGCAAAATTCCTGCAATGATCGCAAGTATCTTCTCCGAAACCAAGACCTTCACAATACACAGATGCACTCGATGGACCACATTGTAAACCTTTGTAGTGTGCTGCTTGTACTTTATTTGAATAATAACAGTCTTTCTTGTTAATTATTGTTTAGTGTCATCATTGGGGCAACTGGTATGCATGTTTGTACAAGAAAACTAATAAAAGTTAAATACATCATTGCTGTGTGAATAGTTTTAAGTGTCCTCTGGATGGCATCTGAACATCATTCATGTGGGTATACAAATATCTGCATTTACATAATGTGCTTACGTGCATGGGCATGAGATTGCGCGTGCTTTGATTTTAAGGCATGTCAAACCTATTTCTTTTTAGTGATAATCTCCATAACTGATAAGTACTATTTTTTAAATAAAAACTATTATATAAATTCAACCAAAAATGTGTAGTTTATTTTTTAAAGATCGACTGAAAAATATTTCTCGCTATATATATATTACGCATCACACAATAATACCAGTATATATATATATGTTTGGATAGTCAGGGTAGCAATCAATCAGGGGAAGCCTTATTGTCCGATTTTACAACCAACAGGTCGCGTTTATGTAAGTGGTCCATCCATGGGAGGCCGGGTATAGCTACTGACGGACATAGTGCGATGCGCAGTAGTTACTCAAGTGACATATCGATAGCTTCTGGGCAGGGTAGCATTGTCTCTTCAGTCACGTATTTAGCCAAGTATAATACTTTAGGATAGCTCTCCGTGCGTAAATTTAATCTAACAAATTCTAGATGCGCATTTGTACTTGCATTCAGGCCCGTTCTTAGCCCCCGCGGGGCCCGAGGCAAAGGGCATGTGCGGGGCCCTCACGCCACGATCACACGGTTTTAGTTGGGATCTAAAGTCACTTTTTTCCTCAGGGATATCTCGTCTTTTATCATTGACAGCACGCTGCATACACATTACAACATAAGCCTACGATTAATTTATTTGTAACGTTCGTCAATAGCGCGGGGCCCTAGGCAGATGCCTCGTCCGCCTGCCCCTAAGCACGGCCCTGCTTGCATTTGTTGTATATATGTAATTAATATTTATAATTATTGTACTGTAGATAACATCCATATAGTAAAAATAAATAGTGTATTTATCAGTCTAAAAATAACAAATTAAAAAAAACCTGAACAGACCTAAGCCCTGGTTCTTTATTACAAGGCTCAGGCTCATCTACTTTACCGGGAAGTTCAAACTGACTTGGATTCCGCCGCAATCCCCCCCCCCCACCGTTGTACCTATCCTGTAATTGATTAGAAGATAATTTATTTATTTTCTTTTCCTCTTTCTTCCAATTTGGCCTTGTATTGGCGCGCGTGCTATCCGAAACAGCCTTGGCACCATTGAGGAGATAAAGTGAATTAGAAAATGAAAAAAATGATTCCTAATGTGCTGCTAATTGAAGAGTATGGTTTCGAGCTTTAACGCAGTAGTTGCATCACGTGCATGGCGAATTATAGGAATTATATTTGTCGTGAACTCCTGGGGAAGAGCACTTGGAGATGGTCAGAGGCTGTGATTCCGTCATTTGGCCTATCACACTCTCGATACCTTTACCAAATCACGTCGGAATTTACCGTGTGCTCTCATAGTAAATTACTTATTAATTAGCTTATCAATCAGCACTTTGGATTAGCTCGAGCCCCCAAGCACGCATAACCCCATTGAACAACTCAAGGTGTATAAAAGAAAGTTATTAATTATCGAGAGGATTCTACAAATTATAGAAAAATGATACAGTTTCAAAATATGAAACTATGGTTGTTATCTAGGTGGCCCGTTAATCTGATTATTCTCTTTACTACTAGTCCAGATATCTAATGAGTCACCATTCACCAATCACTACTGAGCTAGTACATTATAGGTGGGTAGCCGCGTGGTCTTTATTC
This sequence comes from Pomacea canaliculata, assembly GCF_003073045.1. NCBI lineage: Eukaryota > Metazoa > Mollusca > Gastropoda > Architaenioglossa > Ampullariidae > Pomacea > Pomacea canaliculata. The sequence continues at coordinate 15,990,690 of NC_037596.1, read as the reverse complement.
TACACCAACTTCATCCCTTTCCTAATGGTAACAAGGTACGTAACTTGCTGCCAAACAGTCTGATTTCCTATCCGCCCCTGTACCGTGTGTCAATAATCTACATTAAGTGACCGCCGTGACGTAAGCAGTCTTTTGAGCAGCAGACAACCCGGTCCACGCCTTCACAACTGAGCGATCCCGTGATATCGAGGTCAAGCTCAACAGGCACGGTCCCTCGGGACAAGGCCTAGACCGCGGCACAGTCCAGCTCAGTACCGCTGACCTTTCTGGGTCTGCCTTTAGTGCAGCGGTTCTCAACCTTTTACATGTGACGACCCCCCTGACGAACACCGGTACGTCCGCGACCCCCTTAGCCAGCTAGGTCGGTGGAAGAGCGGGGGGGGGGGGGAGGGAGCCCTAGCTAATGTCGAACGCCGCGTCGAAGAAATCAATACAAATCAACAACGGAAGAACAAAGTTCGTATCTGCAAGAAGTATAACTGTTAATGAAATGTTACTAAAGCAAATTCTGTGGCGGTAATAAATATTATTTTATTGGACACTCTCTTTGATTAATGAGAAGGTTCAGCCTGCTTGCTGTTGCATAGAGAAGCGAACCTGGGTGCGATGTTCGTACCCACTGCTATTCGCAGCTCAGCCTCTGCGTCCACACGATTTCTGTATTTCGACTTCAGTGCTGCCAATGCTGAAAATCCTTGCTCACACATATATGAAGTTGAAAATGTTAGAAGAACTTTCATTGCTTTCTCAGAAAGCACCGTTGATGCTAATCCAGAATGTTGGCACTGGTGTTGTGTGGAAGACCATTTTCAGGGATTGGTCACTCGAAAGGTCGATGAGCTGCTCTTCTTCTTCCGTGGACAACCCGCTTGTGCTAGGATCAGCCAGAAATGGATTACGAATACAATCGTATTTAGTCACATCAATTTCAGCGAAGTAATGCTGAAACCTTTCTTGCAGTCCGTTTAGATGGGCAATAATTACATTCTTCACCTGATCAAGTTGTTAGCCTTGCACTTACACAAGCACGGAAACATATCAAAAATATTTTCTTGGCGTATCTTTTGCGTCCACAACGAAATGTTTCGGACGAAAGCATTCATCTTGTCAGTTGTTTGTAATATGGTGGTGTCTTTCCCTTGTCTGGTCATCGCCTTCTGTCAGGGACCTATAGAGTACTAGGACTGAGCAGTGAGCACGTGCGAATGAAAGGGTGTGAATGATGGACGTTTCCTGAATGCGTGCCTTTTAGATGTTAAAAAAAAAAAAAGAGAGGTGTGACTGGAGAGGGAGAGGGGGAGTCAGCGATGAGAGATTGGGGGAGAGAGAGGGCAAAAGGCGAGAGGAGGAGATTGGAGGCTTAATTGTTGAGAGGGGGATTGTGTTTTGAGTTTTGGAAGTGAGAAGTCACTGCATGCCGAGACAGTGTAGTTGAATAGGGAGAAGACATTTGGAGTTTGATCGCCCTCACCACTCGGTTACACAATGTAAACTAATTTCACTAATACCGGTATAAGAAACTTTTTTAAAAAATGACCACCTTCGCGACCCCCTTGTAGGCACGTCGCGACCCCCCAGGGGGTCGCGACCCACAGGTTGAGAACCGCTGCTTTAGTGCTTCTGAGAGTATGCCATCCAGGCCTGCTGCTTCGCCACTTTTCATGCTTTTGATAGCTTTGATGATTTATGCCATAGTGGGAGGGTTGGTGTTAACGTGAAGTTGTTCAGTTGCTGGTGGTATGTCAGGTAAAGATGATGAACCAGGTCGATTCAGGATCTCTTCAAAGTGTTCCATCCAGCAGTCTCTTTATGGTCTTGCCGTCTTTGTCTTTCACTGGCTTATTCCTGCCTGACAGAGTTCAGAGTCCTGCTATTTCGTAGAGTCACTGATTGTTTCCCTGTATAGCTGTTGTCTCTGCTTCCTCAATCAGTTCATGGGTAAAGTGTCTCTTGTCCTCTCTGACAGACCTCTTCAACTGGTGCTGGCTTCCCAATATTCAGCTCTGAGATCTTCCTTCTCTTGTTGATCTTGACACTAATTGAGCTGCTGTTTTAGTCCCTTTCTTGATTCAGTCTTAGCCCAGATCTCTTGGGTCATCCATTCCTTGTATTTTCTTTTCCGCTTCCCTAGAACATCTGTACATTGTATCTTCCAAATGCTCTTGAATGTTGACCAGTGTTCTTCCACTGTTTCTCTTGTCAGTCTTAAAAGGGTCTCATACCTATTCTTGACTTTACAGTTATAAATTTCCTTTGTGTCCTTGTTCTTGAGTTTTTGAGTATTGACCTTGTGGTGTGGTCTGGCTGAATGATTGAAGGACTTTTTCATAATCTTGAAGACTGCCACTAGGAGCTGGTGGTCTGAAGTAATATATGCACCTTTCTTCACTCAGACATCTTGAAGACACATTCTCCACTTTCGTGCAACTGTTATATGATCAATCTGGTTTTCTGTCTCGCCATCAGGGGAAGTCCAGATTGTCTTGTGTTTATTCTTGTGTTGGAAAACAGTGCCACATATGACATGGTCATTGAGAGCGCAGATGTCTGTGAAGAGCTCCCCGTTTTTGTTGCAGGTGCCGACGGCGTATCTTCTTATGATGAGTTCCCTGTTGGTGTTATTATCTCCCAATTCGGCATTTAGGTCTCCAATACTGATCTTCAGATCTCTTCTTGGTGTGTGGTCAAGCAGGGACTGCAGGGAACTGAAGGTCTTCTTTTTCCTCTTCCTATGGTGCCTTTGTTGGTGCATAGCATTGAATGATGGTGATCTTCCTTCCTTTTGCATTGAATCTTGCTGCATGAGTTGTAGTGGGACTGGTTCATAGGCCATCAGTGCCTTTGTTGCCTGTGTTGACATCATCAGTTCGACTCCCTGGGTATGATCGTTGTCCAGGTCTTTGTGGCCAGATTTTGCGGTTTCTGTAACACTTTTTTTTACACGAGTGGGTTGCTAGCCCAAAGAAAACCCCCAACCTGGAGGGCCAGGGTGCAACATTTTAGTCTCTCCCCTGAAAAAACTGTTCAGCTTGGTTTCATTTTTAGACATAGTTAACAAACCAATTTTTTTCTTTGTTCGGTTAAAATTGGCTTAGGCTTATCACTATAGAGTCGACTTAGAATGACGTAGCAAAGGAAGTCTACATTTCCGGAAATTTTAAGTTTACTAGGCTTTTAAAAATTTCAATGCACACCATTATATCATTTTTTATTAATAGTAAACAGTTGCCTTATATATATATATCATGCAGGGACCGGTTTAGGATTAGTGTCATAGGCGGAACGACAGGGTAAACTTGCAGGAGTAGTTAAATTTTATTCTGACAGTCGAAAAGGGAGTGTGCAATCTTCACGTTGGAAATTTGATCGGACATTCTTATTTGTCTAAAGGTCAGTGGATATGAATATCCCTAGATGTCATAAAGTGAGTTAATACATATTAGTGGATATTTTTTCACTGGTCATTACCTGTGATATATTTATCGCTACCCTTTCCACCTAGCACCTCGGCAAGTACTTTCAATCGTTCTTTTCTCTTGTTCTTGTCTTACAAAAGGACTATAGACTAAATAAAAGTGACATAGCAGTAAATAGCAGTGTTTGCTGCTTGAAAATAGTAGAAAATTGTTTTTCTACAAGTACTGGTTACGAACTAAAGTGTCAAATAACGGTTTCTTCAAATTAAACTTTTTTCGAGGATTTGCTCTCAGTCTTTGATTAATAAGAATTACTATTTGTGTCAAGAAAAAGTAGTCTGTTTTTCTATTACAGGTGTTCATCATGCACACATAGACACTTGCATGAGAAACATTCTACATATATATATGCACCCTATTTAAAACTACTAAAATAAACAAAAGCACGACTAAAACATCAAAACAGTTGAAATGTTTTACTACGAACTGAATTTTCCTGGCATCCTTGCATGGCTAAAATCTCAGGCACTTAGGCTTTAATTTTTATGTTTGTTTTGAGTTGTTGTTGTTTTTTTTTTTTGCATAGGGTAGATAGAAGAAAGTATTTTAAGAGGCGTGGGCTTGCTTTGCACATTAAACTTCCAAAACACTTTAAACAACCTGCATTTCAATGCCTTGCTGGTCACAAAAGTTTGCGATCTTCGCATATAAGATGCTACCAACGTGAGAAAACGGAAGTGTCATAAGTTGTCTGTAATGCTTCCTTTTAATAGCGGTTGAAATAGAAAAGCACAAACTTTGCTCTTGGCGTCATTCTGTTTTGTGATCTGTAGCAATGGTTTTATGTTGCAGTATTCAAGTACCGGTCTCTCTGTGCTTTGGCTTACTCCCGAAAATGCTACCCGAAGGCCTAAACCATGCAAAAGTCTCTGAACATATATTGCAGAATATTGGAAACATGACTAATAGAGAGGAGCTCTGTGATACCCGTGTTAGAGTAAAGGACCAGGTTTTCCACTGTCATCTTTTAATTCTTGCTGCGATATCTTCATTTTTCGAGAACTTCTACAAGAAGAACTCTGACAAGAACAGCTGGGACATTACAGTGAATGATGAAGATGTGTCTCCTGAGTCCTTTGGCGTTTTCCTCGAATATATTTATCAAAGAGAAAACCCACCGCCCCATCCAAAACCACTAGACATTTTCAAATGTTTTGCATTTTTACGGATCGATTTTTTTACAAAAGATTTTGATAAGATTTGTGTCAAATGGTTTAAGCCAAAAGATTGGGTACACGTTTGGCTAGCTGCGCAGAAATATAAGCTCATCAATGTGGTTGAGAAGTCTTCTATGATGGCAGCTGAACATATTGACCAAATACCAGAGAAAACGTTTGTGGCCCTGCACAAGTCTATGCTTATGATTCTCCTGTCGCTGCAGAAGAAGCTCACCAACGACGACATCTTTAATAAGATTATATTCTGGGTGATGCAGGACAAAGCTGGAAGACTTCGCTTTCTTAATCAGTTGCTCCAATTGATCTCTTTCGATCAGTTGGATGCAAATTTTCTAATTTCTCTGATAAGGAATTGTGATAAAGAGATTACAAATATCTTCTTTGGTAAGACTTTTTTATTTCTCCCCGTTTCCTTACATTTATGACCTGTTAAATAAAGTGTCATTATTGAGCAGTTTGCAAAATACTGAATCAGAGCATGGCAAACGGTAAATTTCAGACATTTCAAGAAGGCGTTAGAACTGCTGAAGTATCTTTGATTTTTAAAAGTCAGTAAATGATGACCTTAAAATTATTGTCATAAAAATATACTAAAAATAAGTGACTTTTTGTTCAAGAAAACTTTTACTTATTCGCTTTGTGAGTGAATGCTAAAGTTTAGTTCATTCTCTCTACAAACGGAACATTCACCAACGATATAACAATACTTTGGTTACATTAAAAAAGTTTAGTGATAGTTAAATGCAATGGAGGTTCGAAAGATTTTAGACACCTACTGTTTACTATCCGTAAAAAAGCAAACTGGTAAGCTGTGAAGCATTTCTGTTAAGTATTGTTATATATGGGTGCACATAAGCATACAAATCAAATAATCACATAAATCAAAATAAGTGATAATATTAGCAGCATAGCTTTATTCAGGGGATCACATGTTAAACTTCTGGAATTAATTTTGCTTCTTTTCTGTTCGCGCAGGTGAGTATAAAGACCCTGTTCTCTGTGCGCTTGAGCAACGATGCACAAATAATCCTGCCCCAGCTTTAGTCTTGGTTTTGACAGAAAGTGTTTCATTTACGAGTGCCCCTCCTCTGAAGGCATTTAATGGTCAACAATATAACTTATCTCCTGCACCTGAGATGATAGGGCATGGCTTCGCAACCTGCAAGTATAAAAATGGCATTTGCCTCAGTGGAGGCACCTTGAAGACTTTAAATCTTATCTATGACGCAGGCGAGAATCAGTGGTATCGCCATTCGGATTTACCTGGAGAAGGCAAAGAACAACATGCTAAGTTCGCCATCGGCGATAAAATTTTTGTTCTCGGAGGTCAGACGCAAACTTCGCGGGGCTATGAGACATCGTCTGAAGTCTTACTATATGACATAAGAGGCCAGGAGAAACTCTGGAGAAAAGTCTGCCATCTACCCGAAGCAGTACGGAAAACATCAGCTGCTGCTCTGGGTCACAGAATCTACGTGTTCGGTGGACTAAATGCACAGGGAGTAAAAACTGACCTGGTGCAGTGTGTAGACACCGTGAATAATGTTGCCTATGTTGCTGGAAGACTTCCTTTCAAGCGCAGGTCACGTGCCCTTAGCAATAATGGCTTTATCTTTGTCATACGGCGGTCTGGAGCGGTGCTGCGAATGTGGGAAGACTTCCACCTGGCTGATCAAAGGGAAGAATACTTTGCCGCAACAAACGAAAGAAAAAGAGCTGAGGTATGTTTCTATGTAACAAATTGAAAGACCAGTTATAAAATAAGCAGATGCTTGACGCCATTAGCAGAAACAGACAACAATAAAAACGAACTTTTATTAGAGATTGAGATGAACAAAAAAAAAGTATTTTCTTAAATATGGCAATGGCTATAACATTTTGCTTTGAAAGAGACTCACAATATTTACGTGACAATAAATAAATGAAAATTGTGTGTGTGTGTGTGTTTTCTAAGCATCCATGTATCCATAGCTGGTGGAGTCATTTACCAGTTTTGCCGAAAAAAATTAATTTGTTGATGCTATCTGGATAAAGATGGTTAGCAGACAGCTAAAAGTCTGACCTCTTACAAAAGTTCACGGATCAATCAAGTATATGGTTTGGGTTGTTATCCCTTGAACGGCATCTGTCGTTTGGGGGAGCACATCGATAGACGCGGCTGCTGACAAGGCCCTCCACTTCTCTACTTGTCTTCCTTTGCGGAATCACGATTCTCCCATTTCTTTTTACTGGATGACTCTTTGCGTTTTCTGCATTTGTCTTTTATTTGTCGTCAGTACTAATGCTTATCCTTTTCTTCCTTCGTATTTTGTCCATGCATTGTTCTTAAGCGCTAAGCGTATGATCCTTACGAGTGTATGTGCTATACAAATCCTTCTTTTATTATTGACCGACAACATGACAGAAATTCTCCTTCTGGAAATAGATTGGTAGCGTCCATTTGGTCTTCACTTTGAAACAGTTTCTGTATACTGCAGCATAACCATTTTTAACTCGAAATGTCAGTTTGGAGAATTGGTGATCAATATTGTGCATCCCTATGCCTTCCTTTGACCCACCCAATGATTCTCTTCCATCACCTTTTCTTTGTTGAAGAGTAAAAAGATATTTCGCACAAGCCCACATTCCGTAGTAACTTCATAGCACTGGCTAATTTTTATTTAAATAAGACGAGGCTTCCACAAACCTTTCAACGATTTTTACTGTCATATCAATCTGGACTTCTCGTTTGCACAGAATTCACACATTGCAGTTTACCGATGACTCATGTGACAATCTATTTCTCAGAAAATTTATCAAGTCTGAAAAAATGTAGCGAATTTGTCGGTTTTAGTTTATTTTATGACGAAAAAATTCTAATAAGCTGAGTGAAATCCTGAATCTGGTATTGAAAATCCTTGGATTAATAACCAACTGTACAATAATAATAATAAAAAAATTTCTTAAACTACACATCCGTTTAGGCACATAGTACTTTCTAAACATCTAAATATGTGATAATGAGCTACTTGCTTACTTCGGTTGTGGGGCAAAAAGAAAGAAGATTGAAAGAGATTTATTTTAGAGGTACTAAAAATCAATTGGCTTTTGCAAGCTATTTTCTCAGAAATCACCAATTGCATAGTAGTTTGAAATGTAGACTGAGTTCTTGTTTCAGGCTTGTGAAGAGGAGTTTACTGTTTCATTCACAACGATAGCAAACTTCTCTGGAGGAGGCCGTTTTGTTGCCTGCATCACTCAACGTGAGATTGTGGTTGTCGTCGATAAAGGTGAAAGCTGCGACATGAACACCATCGATATTTCAACTGGACAAGTACAGAAATGCAGTAAAGCATTCAATAATGCAAATGACTTTGATCTTTATATGATAAACATACCAAAGAACCATCTTCAGGTATGTATAAATGTATACAAGTATAAATGTATAAAAGAAATGAAATGAACAGAAGAAAACGAAGAGATTACACGATTAGTTATCTGTACTGAAATCTACTTTCAAATAACTTTTTAAACTGTTTTCAGATAAAGGCAGAGCCATTGGTAATTGCAAAGTAAGTATATACAAGTTTGTACATTTGTACCTAATTAAAGACCTTTTACCCATCAGTTCAGACAATCAATTCATGTTCATCGGCAGACGATATAACATTCAATCTTTTCCTGTGATGTCATTTCTTTACAGCTTGTGTCACTCTAAGGCAAAAAAAAAAATGTTAATGCAATATGCAATATATAAAGACATTTACTTGAATTATTACAGTCTTGCATTCTTTATATTTAAGTTTTAGGCATTACATGTTTTATAAACATAAAAACCTGCGTTAAAAATGTAATTACATACATCAGTTTGTTTCACAGTTCTTCCAGACGATCTTCTGAAACAGAATCTTTGAACTCACTCCAGGAGAAAGTTTCTCAAATGTCTGATGCAGAATCACTAACCTCTGAATGGAAAACGACAAAAGACCGAGTAAGAGGAATCCCAGACCAGCAGAAGACAGGCAGCCCAGTGATGGTGGCACCCTGCCAGGTTCTATATAAGGCTTGCAACATTACTATCACTTATTTCAGTAGATGATTTTTTGTTATTTTTCTGTTTATTGTCTTCATCCATCTCCGTTTGCTTTGCTTTTGATTTTGACTCTTCAGTGACGATCCCTCACTGTTTCTCTTTCTCTCTCTCTCTCTCTCACTCACACAAAAGAAGACGATGATGTTTGTACTATCTTAAAAATCATAGTGAGAATATGCTTCTTCTTTCTTTCTTTCTTCTTCTTCTTATAACTCGTAGTAAAAGTAATTTTTTTTTCAAAACTAATAATAATAAAAATTAGAATACTTTAACTATTGGATGTACTTTCTGCTTTTGCAAGACTATGTAGGAAAGGAATGATGCTAATGGTAAACTAAATTGCTCGACTTCAGTTTGAAATATACAAATATGTTGGTGTTGACAAATTATTAAAAATGATATTTACCAAAGACTCATTCAATGAAATGAATTTCTTTTTTTTTCTGATACAGAATGAGATGTTAAACCCAAAACAGTAAGCGAACATTTTACGGGTTTATTTAATTTTTATTTGCTTATATGTTAAAATTTGTTAAGCCTTTCTGTTTTTTTTTGTGTAGCTAATTTAAATTAGAATTATTTTGTGAATGCAAAAGTAGTGATTTCTTCAGCACCTAATTCTACCTTAAGTCGCTATATACATTACTCTTTTATTCATTGAGCAGCAAAAATGTTCGCCATAAATTATTTCAGTTTAAAACATAAACATAAACATTTGTATTGGACGACTTTGTGGTTAATATTCTGTGTTTGACTCGGTCAGAAACGCAAAAGGCTAGTGTTATGTGCAGATTGGATACACTACAGACATCGTTTGTAAAACCAATCGCTACTGTGACACCAGAGAGTAAAGTGACAGATGAAATACCCAGGGGCAGAGACGATCAGCAGAACATAGAGATTTTTAAACTGTTGCAAACTGTAACGAACCAGAATCAGGTGAGTCAGATAAAATAATACATTTCAATTAAGAATTAATTAGTAAACACCAAGGTAATCTCAAGCCAAATATTAACGAAAGAGACGTTTTCTGTAAAAGATTTTAAACGCAATTCTAGAGGCTGGGCATGGTGGACTGATCATTGTTTGGAGGTTTTGTAATTTGGGAGCATCTGACATTTTGTGAAGCATCTCTTACATTCTGAGCATTAGGGTTGTGTCAGTATTCCTGCGGTTTTGTTTGTTTGTTTTTTTTTTGTTTTTGTTTTTTTTTTTTTGTTAGTGGAAAGCGTTGGCCCTGGAAAAATTTGCACGAGGGTAATAGTTATGGCGAAGGTCTTAATACCCACTTTAACTTAACACTGCAATGGAATGTTAGATACAACTTTTTCCTTATATTCTTGGAACACGGCTCATGAGACACCACCTCTGCTCTTCCCCAAACGAACAATTGTTAAAAATGGTTAAGCATACATATTATGAAAATACATGCAAACAGCAATTTGGTTCATTCAAAAGGGTTATCAGTCCTATTTGTTTTATTTTTATTTACAGTGTTACCGTGCTGGAATTTTCTGATAAAGACGAACGTAAATGCTTTGCGTTTTTCGTAGATATCGGTAGATAAAGGTGAAATTAACCTTACCTGTAAATTCCAGCTTCCAAACCACATCCGTTTATTCATTATCAGCTACGATTCGTACCTGTGATCAACGAGTGCCGCTAAAAGTGTACTACATCACGATAACTACTTATTACGTCACGCGTACAGTGTACTGCGTCACGCTAGCGCACCATTCACAACATTGCTAGCCGCCAACACCAATCAGACAGACAGTTCGGGTTATTCGGGTGATGGGAGTCTGTATTTCTCGTGCTAAACTAGCAGTTTATCAGTACCACGAGAAATGCAGACTGTCAGCATCCGAATAATTCGAACTGTGGCTCATCTTTCTTCTTTCTCTCTCCATTTCTGATTGGTATTGTCTGCAGGCACTACTGTGAATGGTGTTCCATCGTAACGTAGTACACTATTATTATTATTATTATTATTATTATTATTATTATTATTATTATTATTATTATTATTATTATTATTATTATTATTATTATTAATTATATTATTATTATTATTATTATTAATGTAGTTTATGGTGTACCGTAATTGTTCTAACGTTGTTAACCTACATTTTAACGATTATTCAAAATGACTACCTCATTAGAATATTATTTCATTTACTAAACTCATATTTGATAGTTGATGATAAATGATACTCATGATGCTTCATGTACTTTTACTTATTCCAGACTAGAGAATGTGATTCTTCTCCTGATTCACCTACAAAGGGTGACTTCAAAGGTCGTCAAACACTAGTCTGAATAACAACAGGGACATCTGTCGGACTTAACTACGAGCATTTTCACGTTACATGGCAATGTAAATTTATAAGACTTAAATGATAGTAACAATTTAAAGGACACTGTTTTAGGTTATGCAGGTTTTATTGTGTTGAGTTTAAGTGTATTACATACACATTTTAAATTATTATGCCTCGTAGTGTTCGTATGACATACAATGTAATTTTTCAAACATGATTAAAGTGATCATTTCAGGTTCTATCATTACTGAACATAAAATTGTGAGAATATTACGCGGTTTTGTCAAACTTAGACTCATTTCACGTTATCAAAATTTTGAGCGATGTCAACAATATTTCCTTTTGGTTTTCCAATCAATGGCTGCTAAACTAAAAAATAATTACCTGTAAATATGTAAATGTTTTGAATTTAACATTTTTTGTGTTACAGTTTTACGGTGTTAAGTAAAGTAAAAAATGTTGTAATTGTTTCTAGTTTTTCAACTTAAACTGAGTTTTTTTAAAAAAATTCCTGTTGCACTGCAAAAACAGAGCAGTAACTGATTTTATTAGTTAACATGAATCTGTTTTGAGTGTGTAGTTTGAGCTTTCAATAGAGAAATCAGTGTCACTGTAAGTACTTAATGTTTTGCTTACATAATTACTTGAAGAATAAGCGTATACATTATGACAACTATTTTAAAATGAAAACAATATATTTTCGTAAAGTATTTGTAGTGTCTCCTTACATTTTTAAAAAGAAATTCATGGTTGCTAGATATAAATTTTACTGACTGAAATATTTGTTCGAAAACTTTGCTAGAAGAACTTGTTCATAATACTTTGTAAAGTGTCGACATGTATGTCCACAAATTAGATCACGTTTTTGTGCTTTTATGTAGAATAATTCAGCTACGTATCGAATAAAGATACATGTAGCTAAGTAAATGTTAAAGAATGTTATTTTACCAGAGCCTGTTGTTCTTAACCATTACCTTTTTGTTGACTCAAATCTTTATCTTTATAGTACACGTCTACACGTCTGGTGCTTAGAGCCAGGAAACGGGACTACCCCACCCTCTCCTTCGTTGTCTACTCTGACTTTCCCTCCGTTCTGGCATCCAGTACAAACTGTCCTTGATGTTTAAATTCCTTTGCTGACACCTGCCCTGATTATTTCTCTCAACTGCTCTCCCCTTACATCCCAGCTACACAACTCCTCTCATCTTTATTGTCTATGTCTGGTCGTAATAGAGATAGAAATTTTCCTTTGTTATTGGGTGCTCCCACAATCAACTGAGAAAAAGATACATAATAAACTGAGGAGATTACATTTACAATTCATACACTCAGGCAGTTATACTCATGCTTAACCCCCTCACTCATATGACACAATTGTCAGATACACTTCCTCTTACTCTCTTACACACACACACATTCAGACTAGGTACATTTGTTTGACCTGTTCAAGAGTGCTATTGCGGTTGGTAAGAATGACTTGGCAAAGGCACTCTTCTTGGCGATGATGATGATGATGATGATGATGATGATGATGATGATGATGATGATGATGATGATGATAACCACAGAGTCAAGGAAATTAAATATGGATGCATGCTTTACCACAAATTGCAGCGTAGACCTTTTCCGGTATTAAAAGTAGACTTATTTTTCATATGTTTTGCTTAGATCGCATTCTTAAGGCTTAGCGAATGGAAAATGTCACCATGAGATTAATTGTAAGATTGCTACCATGTTTTTCAATTTTTGTTGTCAATGAAGACAATGTGTTTTTGTGTATTTTGTTTGCAGTTTACTTTTTCGTGTTATTTTCATTATTTGTGACAGTTTCCCCATTGTTCGACGAATGTTTGCTTCGTTGCATACTTGTTGGAAAGCCAGCAGTAAGTTATAAATATTAAAAAATTATTACTTATTGTGTATGAATTGAATACTGTACGCGACTTTGCCACCGGAGATTATAAAAGAATAAAGCAAGCAGAAAAACAATAATAAGCAATATAATATAAACAAGTAAAAGATTAAGGCACCAAACATAGATTCGTTTAAAATTCATTGAAAACGTGGGCGGATGAAAATTGTTTAGAGTAGGTGTGTGCATGAGCATATGTGTGTTCGTCTCATAGCAGTCTTTTTTTGCTTTGGTTTTTTTGTGAAGCTTCACTAGAATAAATGGTGTAAATTATCACTGAAAAATAAGAATCGTTTTTGATGAAACTTGTGTCCTCTACCGGAACGGGGGAAACTGAAAATTTTCCTAGGTGGTGTGAATGGTCCTGGGCAGACGTGTGAATTATTCATGTGAAATCTGTTGAGGTGAGACTCCACTTGTTTTGTTATTTGAATCTTCCTGTGTAAAATTTTTACTTAAATATTAATCGGAGAAAATTCAATTAGTAATACGGTGATTGTTAGATTGCAAGGAATGTTATTTTCTCTTCAGATTCTTTTTCTCTTTTATGTGTTTTTCGTATGCAATTGCGTCGTATTTTAAGAGAGGCGACAGCTGGGAAAAGACTGTGTTACGGTTTGGGACCTGACGGCGGGGAATTCAAAAGCAGATTTGCTACAAAACTGAGCTGTAATGAAATGCTTTTATTATGAAAGGAAGGTCTTACAATTCATGAGTTTTAATGTATGCTGTGAATCAGGTTAATAATTTGTTGATTATTTTTCTCATATTATATTTTTTCTTAAAGTAAATATTGTGTTGGTGCTTTATATGTCGTTTGAATTTAGCTGCAGTAAACTTAAGTGTGTATCCATATACATACATATGTACCGTGTCTTCAGTAGTTTTCATTAGTGTACGGTGAATTGTACCTTTTTCTGTTTTCTGAGATACATTTTTTCTCATTTGCATTGTAAAATACAGCAGTAGAACATGACTTACAACTTGCAATTGCTCGCCCTTGATAGCGGCTACATAGAGGCTACAGGGTGACATATGAGACAGTGATCATAAATGTTGAAAAATCTTGAGTTTATATTTCCTTTTAATCATGCTTAATGTAACAATATGGGCTGGATTAGGGCTACTTGCTAATCTTACTCTTGATTTTTCACTCATAATAAGTCAAAAGCACTCAAATACAAGTGTAAAAGCCTGACACACAACAGGAACAAGAATTGCGTCGGTGTAAATCATAAAGAAATGGGTAGTTGTGACTTCTGTTACAATATTTCCAGCAGGCAATGAAACCCAGTAATTTTCCTGAAACGAAATATAAAGAAATGAGCACCTTAAACGAAAACCCCCTCAGAAACTCAAGATAGTCACAGACGAGTCACCGGCAATTTTAAATGAAGACCCATAGAGGAAAAAGGCCTTAAGGCAAGAGATCTGGTTTCCCAACCCTTTGTGCCATGTTCACCGACATGATCGGGAGAAGAAAGCCGCCTTTGATTGCGTGCAGTGAATTTTAGCTTCTTGGGTTTCGTTTGCTTTTCAGAGCTCAAACCAAACTCTGAAAACTTCCTCGTTTCAGCTGTTAAATTCGAAAACACTTTAACTAGATAGAGCAAGGGAAAAAGCAAAAAGTATAACGACAGTAGCTTTAAACAATATTAAAAAGAATTATTTTAAAGCTGAATATATAAAAAAAAAAATAAAGTATAGAAGCTTCTACGCGAGATTCATAGTGTTATTATTGAATATATCAGGAAAAATATACCATATGCTCTGAATAATATTGATGACAAAATGTCTAGACTAGCATTAACGTAGGGTAAAAGAAAACAGTAAAATCGTTTTATATAATGAATCATCTAGGTAAAAAACTACTTATATAAAGTCTATATTGCAGAGTAATACAGAGGTGCTGAAACAGGTGAAGTACGCAAAGGTATTATTCGTCATATACAAAAGAGAACACACACACACACACACACACAAAGAATGTTGTCCGTTACCGCCAAAACACACACACACACACACACGCACGCACGACTCATCACAAAGGTAGCAGAAATCCAGTTCCTGCAATACACAACCGAAGGCATACGTACTTCAGGTATGGACATTTGAAACTGTCACTCGAATTTCGACAACTGTAAGGCGGTAGTGGAACGTGACTATAAAACAGAAAACTATAAAACTATAAAACAGAAAAAAAAGATCCTCAGGTGACACGCCGTGTAAAGACACACAAAGAGGTCATAGAGGGGGGTATCTATACCTTGTTTTCTTTTGAATTCGCCTTCGCAAGAGACGGATTTTGCCACTAGCACGTACTGAGTAGGACTCCTTTTCTTCACTACCTGACTACCTTCCGTCCTGTCCCTTTTCTAGTCACAGTTCACCCAAGAAGTCTGGAGTGAGCCAGTTTCATGCGGAAAAAGGCAACGTTCGTGTTCTCTTTAGCCCTACAGGCTAGCATAGAATCCCTTCAAAAGTAAGTCTACAATTTGGGCAGCTTTTAACAGTCATTTCAAGCAATGGATATATTGAAGGCAGTTATGATTACAATTATCAGCTTCAATTCACAATTGTTTGGAAAACCGCTTCTCCAAGATAAACAAGACAGAGACTTACCTGATGAAAATCGACAGACCCTTGGACAGAGTACCAGATTTTCGAGTGTGCCGTTTACTGCAGATACAGTTTCTGCAAATTTTAACACCGTTTATGTCAGCAACGTGAGCATGGAACAGCAACGAGTATTTGTCTATAGTTACAACGAAACAAACAATGTGAGTCACACTGTTTCTCTTTACCTTTATATCCTAAACGAAAATGCCATTCGATACTTCAGTTTTGTTTGCTTTAGTGGGTTGACATCATCGTAATTACTGCTATATGCCCTTAAGGGATAGAAGGTTGTATTATTAACGCCTAATCCTCAGGAAGTGTACACCTAAGCCTTTTTCCACAGACAACAGCGATACGTGTTTCTACGTTTAGCACAGAGGCTCAAGACAACTTCCCTATTACTTTTGTCGTTCGACAGCAAGAAGGTATTCTTTCTTGGACGGTTCCTGTGTCTGCTGGTTTTGAGTAAGTATTTGCTGAAAGATGGTAGTGTACGCTGATTTTGGAGCTGTTACCATTCAGAGCAGTTAGCAAACTGTCATGAATATAGTTTTAGCATCAGGTATGCTGCTTATAGGATATGCAAGGCTTCGTGAAATAGAAAAAAAACATAGAACTGTAAGCAAAACACAACACATTACAACGCAAAGCACAAATCATGTGGATTATTCAATAAATATTAAGCTTCGTTAAACAGAGAGCTCGTTGTTCAGTTGCTATCTGATGTTTTGGAATTTCAAGACGTTAACGAGTTACAGTTCTAAGCCAGCTTTAAAATTATTATTAAGTTAATGTTTTATCTAAATAGGAATCACAATAAATCAATCAATACTAAGTTTAGTCTTGTTTCAATTTCCGAAGGGATAATTTATCATATTGTCCTGTGACATGACGGAGTTTATTGCATCATATTTAAGTAGTCACATTGCAGTGTTTCTTAATTACTCTCTACCATTTGGATTAAGGAAGAAAATTGGGAAGTGCAGAGAAGATAAATATCTGTGTGTGATTTAAGAGTTGTGAGGACACATTTTATTGTGAAAACGTAATAACCCTTTTTCTTAGCTTGTTGGCAATGCTCAGGTCCCATTAAAAAAAAAGCACTCATTGAATAGATTTTTATAGCGTTTTATTTATAATTACTGATTCGTCTGTGATTGTCCATTGCTTCAGTTATAAGCTCCAATCTATGGACCGCACTCTTTGTCCCATGGATAAGACCAAAAAGCTGAACATGACATCCCAACAAAGCATCTTTGTGACAGTGGCCACCATGTCTAACACAGTTGTCAACTTCAATCTCATGGCCAACATCTTGCCTGACTTTGAACTTGAGTAAGAGAATGTTGGCATCTTATAGTTAAACTAAAGCTGATTATTATTTTTGAAAGTGGAAAGTAAACTGTGTTGAAACATCTTTTTTTCTAGTGATATGAAATCTTACAACTCATCGCCATTTTACCGTTTGATTTTGCTATACTATTTTTTATTTAAAATACAAATTTTTAATTCTAGATATTCTAGGTTAGCGTTAAGGTAAATGACTCATAATTTACCTATGAAAATAACTTAGACATAGCCGTCTCTCTGAAAGTGTTGTAGATGCTGAAATGTCTTTCTAGCTTAACTATAAATTTTTACCTGTTCATCTGATGACATGACCAAACAAGTCACTTCTTACCGGTCTAAGGTTACCTTCCTCGCAAAGAAATAACTATCAAATCTGTCCAGTGATCTTCCCTTGAGTACACATCCATACAAACTACTTTAACTTTTCGCAGATGTCGACAGATCTTGGCAAAACAAAACAAAATAGAAAAATCTTTAAATTTATCACTTACCGTTTATGAAAGATTTGCCTGCATTTATCTCGTTTTACACAACTAATTAAATGAGGCAGTTTGAACCTCGAGCACGTAAAAACGGTGCTATGTCGTTTAACAGTGCAATGTTGATTTATTAACAAGAGCAACCAAATTTTATTCAGAAACTCTCGTTTGCTAACTGTATAATAAAACATTATTTTATTTTCAGCATTTTTCTTTACAGACCACAGTAATGCTTGAGCGATAAGAGACAATATTTGTTATTGACGTGAACTTATTTAACTAAACAGAATCACACAATGATTATAAAGCGATCTTTCTTTATTTGATTACTATGAGAGATTGTATGTGTGTCTGATTATTATTCGTTTTACTAAAAAAACCCAACAAAAACAACAAAAACAACAACAACAACAACAACAACAACAAACAACAACCAAAAAAGCCTACCTTTAATCTCACATAAAGCAGCAACTGGTATTCGAGCACTTTCACAAAGAAATCTACCGACTTTATCTAAAACCGATAAAAATCCACTTTTTCCGGATGCCTGGCAAGATTGCATCTTCCTAAATGTAGATGTATTTTTCCAGTTGTTTCTTAATGCAAAAATCAGTAAGAGGAAGGTCGTTCTGGTGATATAGCAGTTCTTTTACCATCCCACCGTCATGAGGTGTAGAGCATTTTGTTGACCTCTTACCTGTTTGTATTCAATTTGGTGGACAATATTGTGGAAGCACACCCAAAACGGCCTGAGCGTACGTACCGTGCTGTCTTATATTTTGGCATTAAACACTCTGGTTATGTCAGCATCGCTCATCCACATATTCGTTTTTCTGTCACAATGTGAGACAAAAGTAAAGAAACAAATTTTTTTTAGGAAACTCTCTTTGATACTTTCGTGAGGATAAAACATTTACTCTCTTACCCAGACCTGGGCAAGGGGCGGCCCGCCTCCTGTTTCTGACCTGCCCGCCCGCTATCCCGCCCGCCAGTATATATACTGTATATACAGTATTGGGTAAAACTGAGTTAACTACATTAGTCCGGCCCTCTAAAACCATCCCAATTTCTCATGCGGCCCCTTGGGAAAATTAATTGCCCACCCCTGCTCTTACCTCTCCTCGGTGGCTCGGCTTTCTTTAACGCCGGAGGAAGTCAAAGGCTATGACAGCCCTCCCTTGTTTTCCCGTGATTTCGTAGCGATAATAAAAAATACTTTAATCATACACAAAAATGTGTCTTATGAAATTAATGTTGTCTAAAAATGCTTAGCAGATCGACGCTATTCCGTGTGTGTGTGTGTGTTTTTGCGCGCAAGAAAAACTTTAAGCCGAAGCTTAAAGCATGATAATATTTACTAACAGCAATACTTTTGATATTTCTGATTAGAACTACTTCAGGCAGTAGCGAACGATGCTGATAGCAATGAATTTTTCCTTGCGTGTCAGGATAGACATTTCAGTACAAACACAATTGTGTGGACAGAGGGCTAAGGTTAATGTATAGCTGCCAGTACACATAGGAATAAAATTTTATTTTATTTAGGAAGATACAATTACAAATAAAATTAAAATTATGCTAAATTGAATGATTTTCTTACCTTTAGGAGCTGATTCTTTTGTTGATAATGTTTGTACAGAAGTGGTAAAGGCAGAGAGATGACAGTATCACCGTCACAGCCCCAGTACTATATGTACACCTTTCCTAAGGATGTTGATACAGTTCTGTTGAGGGTGACATCTAATGATCCTCTCTGTGCAGTTATCTCAGTTCAGCCAATCAAGGTCTGTAATGGATATGTTAAAAGACATAGAATTCTTTAGGTGGCTAATCTCGTCCATAAAAGCATGGTACAATGCATAGGAAGTGATTTCATTAGCATAGAAATGTTTCCCAGTGCACAAGGTAAACACATTACAAAAACACAATAGCAGAGAAAGTGTGGTACAATAGATAAAATATTACAAACATTATACCTGTAGAATTATAATACTGTTTAAGCCATGTTTCCAAATATATGACAACAGAAATATGACACAATGATTCAGACGTAATTTAAAATTCAGACTGATCATAGCAAAAGGTAAAATGCACGTAAATTTCAATAATAGGCTTTCATTCTGTTTGTTAGAAGGACCTAAGAAGGTTGCTTTGTTTTATCATTTTAGTTTTATTTTCAGTGCCCTGTGTTGGATCTTGACGAAGACATTGGGAGTGTGGGGAAACATCAGACTATGACTACAAAAGCTGCATTTTTTCTAGAAGTAAGCGTAACGATATGAAATAAAACGAACTCTGTCAGGCAAGAGCGTAAACTCAAACAAGCCGGTGAAAGACAAAAACGGCAAGACCATAACAAATGATGCAGAGCAAAGAGACCGCTGGATGGAGTACTTCGAAGAGATGCTGAATAGACCTCATCCACCATCCTTACCTGACATACCACCAGCAACTGCACAACTTCACGTCAACACCAGCCCTCCCACTAAGGCAGAAATCATCAAAGCTATCAAAAGCATGAAAAATGGCAAAGCAGCAGGCCCGGACGGCATACCTCCAGAAGCATTAAAGGCAGACCAGAAACAACAGCAACAATTTTACACAGCCCTCCTACACAAGATCTGGGAACAAGAGCTAGTCCCAGCAGACTGGAAATTAGGCCACCTGGTCAAACTACCAAAGAAAGGAGACCTGTCCCAGTGCAACAACTGGCGGGGAATCATGCTGCTGTCCATCCCCAGCAAAGTCCTGACAAGGATAATACTAGAGAGACTGAAAAAGGCACTAGACATGAGAATGAGACCAGAACAAGCAGGGTTTCGCCAGGACAAAATTATGCACTGACCACATTGCAACCCTTCGTATCATCATAGAACAGTCCATCGAATGGCAATCCTCCCTTTATATAACCTTTGTGGACTTTGAGAAGGCCTTCGACAGTGTAGACAGGGACGTCATCTGGAGACTGATGAACCACTATGGTATTCCGCCTAAATTTATAAACATCGTCCAGGGATTGTATGAAGACTCATCCTGCCAAGTTATCCATAATGGCAAACTCACTAAACCTTTTGTAATGAAGACTGGTGTAAGACAGGGTTGCATACTATCACCGACAATCTTCCTGATGGTCATAGACTGGGTTATGCGTAAGACGACCCAAGACAACATCACCGGTATCCAGTGGACCTTCACTAAACAGCTAGAAGACCTGGACTTTGCAGATGACATTAGTCTCCTATCTCATCGGCAGCAGCATGCACAAACCAAACTGAGCAAGCTAGCAGAGGAAGCAGAAAAGACCGGCTTAAAGATCAAGAAAAAGAAGACCGAAGTGATGAAATTCAACAACAAGCAGGAACTTCCAATTCAACTTCAAGGAGAGAACATCCTAGAAACAGACCGCTTCACATATCTGTGGAGCATCGTCAGCAAGGATGGTGGAGCGGACGACGACATCAGAAGCCGCATAAACAAGGCCAGGCATGCTTTCAACAGTCTGCGCCCCATCTGGAACTCCCGAGCATTCTCCCTTCGCAACAAGACCCGCATATTTAACACCAATGTGAAGGCAGTCCTACTGTATGGCTCTGAAACTTGGAGAGTGACAAACACCATCAACAACAAGCTCCAGACCTTCACCAACCGATGCCTTCGCCATATTTTGAGAATAAGATGGCCTGAGAGGATCTCCAACAGCAGCCTGTGGGAAAGAACTAACCAGAATGCCACTAGTCAAGACATCAAAAAGCGCAAGTGGGGCTGGATAGGACACACCCTGCGCAAACCGGCTGACACCATTGCCAGGCAGGCACTTGACTGGAACCCGCAGGGGAAGAGGAAAGTTGGAAGGCCAAAACAGACTTGTAGAAGATCAGTAGAGAGCGAGGCAAAGGCTGCCGGAACCACATGGGCCCAACTGAGGGGGGCTGCCCAAAACCGGGTTCGCTGGCGAGGTGTTGTTGCGGCCCTATGCTCCTTGAGGAGTAACAAGGAATGATGATGATGAAGCGTAACGATAATCTGAAAGTGTCTATGGTTATATGCCTATGTTTAGTTGGTGAAACATAAATTGTTTATTTTTGAAAAAAATTATAAACTGAATATTATTATCTTTTTACAGTGAACGGGTTTCATCACAAGTTTGTTAGTTATTATCTTAGTTCCAGCGTTTCTTCCCTCTCTCTCTTTCCACTTTAGTTTTTATCTGCCTTCCACTTTGACTTATCCATTATTCTCAAATTTTTCTTATCTCTTTCCTCATTTACTTGCCTCTGTCCTTTCTTCCTCTGGATCCTGTTCACTTTACTGTAGGATCATTGTTAAATTCCTCGCTTTTGTCTGCTAATGCAGCCATAGCGCTACTGGCTTCGCATGTAGTGTCAACCATTTTAACCAAATGGACTTGCTGTTTCCACCAACAAAAGAGCATTGCGTGAGGCAGTTACACTCCTACTTACTGTTGAGTTGTCTCTCAGTTACTGAGTCTTATAACAATGGCTTTATTATGATAAACTTTGAATCTCAGCCGTTACGTGATAGATAGTATTGTATACTCACACAACAAGAAAACATTTACACAAAAATTTTACGGAGCTAAGAGTGGCATCAAACATGTATCAGTGATGTGAATATAATGCATTCACTCGTGGAGGAAAGCCGATGACATTACTAACAAGACTGTAAAAAAACAAGCGTGCTTACGTTTCTATCAACTTAAAACAAGAAACGCAGGCTCGGACACAGATTTTTTCCTTGCTAAGTGTAACACGGATAAATACTCTGAAATTCAGGACTGGAAAAACTTATTCGATGTCACAGCTAATATGTTACAGACCTAACGACAATTTGGACTACTTAAAAGAGTAACTGACAGGGTTAGTATGCTTGATCTTTCCAGGAAAGGCCAATAGGGAGGAAAGAAACTATGATTTTGCTACTGAAACGACAATCTACTTAAGCGTGTTACTTCTTCAAGGGTATTATAGTTACTAATAATTTCCTCGTCGGTGCGTGCGTGCGTGCGTGCGCGTGTGTGTGTCTGCACAGAAAAGTGACTATCATAGGTTTCAGGCCCTTTATGTCATCGTCCTGGTCAAGCCAAAGCTTACAGACTGCTCAGCGCCAGACGACACCCCTCCTCAAGAACGCCTTAATGTAACAACCAAGAATCTCTCCATACTTATCACAAATACCATGTCAAGTGAGTGCACTGTATCCAATAAAAGTTGACAGTCAAATAATTTTAGTAGCACAGTATTTAAAATCAATCTCTTTAGAAATATCTTGGATAATTAAGAGTAATACTCACTCGTTACTTACTTTCCATGGGCTGTTATCATTTATTTTGAACTTTACTGTTCTGATGATGATGATGATGATGATGATGATGATGATGATGATGATGATGATGATGATGATGATGATGATGATGATTGAATATCTAGAAAATCGTCAGCAAAAAGGCTTTTTCTAAACTTTTATTAGCGATGCACTTGGAAAAAAGCACCTACTAGAAGTAAATGTTTGACAGCCACTTCACTACCATCAATGATTTGTCACTGTAATTATATTGAAACAGTTTTAGACAGTTGCCAATGATTAGCAAGTTATAATTATGTTCGTTATTTAATTTAAAGCTGACAGAAACAAAAAAGTGCAACATACATTCAATTTTGTCTAATAAGTGCAAAAAATTACTTCTTGTAGACGAGATTATTTTTTGTATGATTACAGATGTATACACTTATATACTTTTGTTAGCACTGCAACTTTTATTTTATTTGAGCATTATTTAGTAGATAAGTGTGTCAACTTTATCACTTGTCTGTTACTTAGGATCAGAGATGAAAAAAAAAATCGGCCATATCATAATTATCTACATCGTCATTTCTGCAGTTTTTTTAATCCTTTGGTGCGTTGGTAATATACAGTGAGTATAGCAATCAACCTCCATAAATGTGCAGTTCTTGTGTAAAAGGGAAAAAATCATCCCTATCAAAGTTGTTGTTGTCAGTTTTATTGTCATAACCAGCATACATAAATAATCGCATGCCCTGAAAATATGTGCAGGTCAACATAAGTATACAGATGATAAGATTCAAGATTACTGTACATTTACAAAAGTATGTATGCACTAACACATGCCTATTCTAGACGTAAACCTATATAATAACCCACATATATTTGTTACACCTATTCTATTGCAAAGAGATAAATGTTCTGTACAAAACACATAGCTGCCTAATATTTCAGTGTCTAGAGGTGTTGGTGATAATGAAACAAATAACTCGTCTTTATTTTTGCAGTGTAGGGTTCGAAAACAACTCAACGCAGACAGGTAAGAGACAAAAGTGAGATGCACGTGTAGATGCATTTCAATAGAAGCTTGTCTGCTCATAAATAAAAGTCTGCTTGCTCTGGTCTTTCACAGTTCTGAAAACTTGTCCTGATTATTCAACAGAAAGTTATACTTGATTTTTAAAAAAGGCGAAGAAAAGTATTCGAAGACAGTACATAGAAGTGACTTTTAATGTCTCATGTGAGGACATTTCTACAAAATGGTTAGATTTTGAGTTTAAATTTTGTGTTTTGTAATTAAAATTGTTTGC
The DNA here is from genome assembly GCF_003073045.1 of Pomacea canaliculata. Lineage (NCBI taxonomy): Eukaryota > Metazoa > Mollusca > Gastropoda > Architaenioglossa > Ampullariidae > Pomacea > Pomacea canaliculata. The sequence continues at coordinate 15,966,675 of NC_037596.1, read as the reverse complement.
AACCAGAAACAGAAAATATGTAGTTTGCAGCTGTCACATAGAATGGATCTAGATTTTTACCTCTTAGAAGTAGACTCTCTTTCTGCACTCCAAACTCTTCTTTCCAACGATTTTGACAACCCTCTGGTGGTCCAGTTTCATTCAATTCATGCCGCACTCGTTCAGCGTAACAGGGACTGTTTTTATGTGGGTTCCTGGCCATACTGATATCTCAGGCAATGTTCCAGCAGACCAGGCTGCCAAGACTTCATGTCAGTCATCTGGCAAATTACACTCTCTGCTATCATTTGACTGTAAACCTATCTTCTCGGCCTACGTTCAGTCCTTATGGCAACGCCACTGGGCCACACTGGGCCAAAATAAACTATATGCTATCCTTCCCTGTCTTTTCGACCGCTTACCTTCGTGCCATCCTGTGAGGCGGGAGGAAGGGGTCCTTGCTATATTATTAATATATTTATTATTAATATCATATATTAATATGTTTTATATATATATTAAAGCTAGGACACACCTATGCCACGCAAGGACACATCTTACAAGTGAACCACCACCAGTTTGTCCATCGTGTAAAGGAGTGCTTAATGTGGCACATGTTTTGATTGTCCTGAGCTCGAACCATCCGCCGGCAGTTTTTTTCACAGCAAATTCTTTGTTTTCTTTATCTAGGCTTGTCCAGTTGCAGCAGTCTTTACATTTTCAAGGAGGATAGGACTCTACCATCAGATTTAAGAAATGTTTTGTCCTAATAACTGTTATCCCTTGGTAATTTGGTTTGTTGGGGCCTTTTGGGCTTCAAAACCTTGTTTACACTGTATCCATTCGTTTACATTAATGTTTACTTCTTGCATTGGTTTTTAAAAATGTAACGGTTATATCACTCGTGGGCTTTGTCTCTAAGTTCTTGAAGGTAAGATTACTTTTTGTCGCCATGATATAGCTTTGGTTGCTGGCACTGTGTTCAACACAAACAAATAATCATGGTCATCAAAAAGAATTCTGTTCTTCTAAACGATGACATTTTAGATCTTCAAATTTACAGGAAATGCTTACATTTTCAGCACGTGAATGCTGTCTTCTCCGGTGACAAACAAATAAATAAAGAACAAGACCCATCATTTTGAAAAAAAATGTGTATCTTTTAAGCCGTTTAACTGAATGCTTGAAGGTTTTAGATTATAATTTATATTACCTGTTTTTTATGCTTTGTTACAACACATGTTATTACAGAAGTGTTACATCTCACATTCATTTTGAAGAAAGATGCAAGTAATTTTTAACGTAAAATTTAATGGTCACAACAAGAACATGTGATATTATAGAGATGGCAAGCTTTAATTTTAAGAAAACTATTTTTTGAATTTGGAAAACTTGAGTCCATGCAAGCTGCTGATCAAGAACTAGAGTACATTTATAAGTTACTAGGGTACAATATTCTTCAAATCATTTTTTTGCAGAATATAACTAAGGACAATCTAAGCTATGCTTTTATTGCTATGCAATGAGATTAAGACCAGATTCTCCATTACTATAAAAACAAACTGAACAGAACATCTGCTCTACACAGCAATGCAAGATGCAAGAAGGACTTATGATGTTTATTTGATAAAGCATGTGATATGCAGAGTCAAACAGATTAAATGAGAAAAGTCAGAATTGGGATTTCCACATCATACAGTGAGTTTAGTTGGGAACATTTTGTATCTTCAGATTCTGAGGAAAGCTATCTCCCCATACCAGAGACTCCGCAGGTAAAAAGGTTATTTTCAAGAAATACACACAGTTAAAGAGTTAAAGAGCAATTTAAACTGCAATATTTAATATTATTACTATGGTTTCCTTGTATTGCATGTTGTTATGGCTATGGTGGCATTGTGGCTAGAAATATACGCTGATCAGGACGTACAGATATTTTAAAACGATTCCTATTGAGGTATTCTGTCAGCTGGTAAAATTTCAAATATGAAAATTATGGTTCTAGCGCTTTTCTTTTTAATTTCTTTCAAAGCTAGAATTCTTTCTATTTTAATGTTATTAATATTGTTTATAATCTTAACTCTTAGCCATCTGACACCCATTAATCAAAAGTTTTGGCAAATTTATTTTCTGTCACTACTGAACAGATTTGTTTTTTTCTTAGTTGGAAATATAGTTTTGTGGCAGCAATGCAATTCTGGAAAAAAATGCAGTTAATCACGTATAAAACTTTTAAGTTTGTGTTTGTTTTTCCCATAAAATTGAGGCTGAAGCTAACGAGACTTGCAAGTGGTTGTCAGAACCCTTTTGCATCTATATCTGGTGGGTGACCTCTTTGTGTTTGTGTGTGTGTGTGTGTGTGAACATGTGTTTATCTGCATATGTGTGTTAGAGGAAGTTGGTTTAGGTGGGTGGTAATACTGAATGGAAAAACCTTTTCTTTGTAGCGTTTATAATCACATTGTCTGCTTTATCTTTGCCTGAGAACCTCCTCAGTACTTTTAAGTGTTGTTTGGTTTATACTAAATACTGTGAAATTACTCAAATATACGTTTTTCCATGAAAAATATTATGACATAGTGACAACTACTGGCAGGGCAAGATATATATATATATCCTCAAGACTGTACACAAATTGTGTAGAAATATCAGTATCCACATATACACTTGATAAAAGCTATTTTGAAGCAACAATACATTTCAGCACTATTTTAAAAATGTAAAGCCAGAAGTAGAAGGTTTACTTGTTTTATATGTATTTTGTAGTCTGTAGATCAGAAAGTAGTTAACTAAAATTTTGGATAAAGATTCACCGTTTTCTCTTTTGTTAAGGATACTCATTGCTGTTGCACTGTTTTATGGCATACCTGCAGCACAGCTGGTCTTTTCATATCAAAAGGTTGGTTGAAGGAAAACACATTGTTGTGCCTGTGTCAACGCCATTTAAATACTTGTGTTTTGTATATATATATGTGTGTGTGTGAGGGAGAGAGAGAACATGTGATGAAAAAAGAAAGAAGTTATACACGCATACTTATGTAAGCTTGTTTCCAACATTTCAGACCTTACGCCAAACAGGGGATGAAGATTTGTGTTATTACAACTTTGACTGTGCTTTCCCTTATCAGATTGGAGCACTGGAATTCAGTGCCTTCAACAACATCCTCAGTAACATTGGCTATTTAATATTGGGTCTTCTTTTTATTGCTATTGTGAAAATGAGGTAAGAATTGTGTATAGAGGGTAAAATGTTAATGTATACATCACCTTCTTTCTCTTTAAACTTACACACACACATTGTACCTCGGTGTAGTCTGTTCGGATGTATGCATTCTTTTGTCGCTTGTCAGAAGTAAACATCCATGTCTTTCACAACTTTTACCTCAATGATACAAGTATTCTTCATTTATGGTGTATGCTACTCCGTTCACTTTAAGAATATTTTGCTTGTTTGATCTGTACAGAAGTTGGCGGTATGAAGCATATATGCAGGAGAACCGCCAGTGGATTCCAAAGCAGTATGGGTTGATGTATGCCATGGGTGTAGCACTCATGGTCGTGGGCATCATGAGTGCAATCTACCACTTCTGCCCCACCAAATATAATTACCAGTTTGGTTAGTTTCAGCTAACAGACAAAACAAGAAGCCAGCTAAAACACGTCATTGAATAAATTTTAAGATGAGCCTGCTTACAAACATATTTGCAAGTCGCTTGAGTAACATCTTGTTAAACAAGTCTGCATACTAGCAATGCCTTTTAGAAAAACATGGAAATCCAGTTAAGAAAGATGTTGATGTACTGAAAACTCTTACCTTTGGTTAAGTTTATGAAATGAGTGCAGTTTCCTCTGTATAGTCATGTTAAAATAATAAACAAGGCTGCTGTGTAATGCCTCTAGAAAGTGATAGATAAAACTGCAAGAAGTGATAGTAAAGTCTTGAAAGCTGTTACTAGAAGTACACACTTTACTAAGCATTTGACTTTTGAAACTGAAACGTACGTGTGTGTGTGTGTGTGGACGCATGTGTGTGTGTGTGGACGCATGAGTGATTTGTTTCTTAACAGACACCACTTTCATGTACGTTATTCTGTGCTTATGCATCATGAAGATATTTGAGTTCCAACGGCCTAGTACTCAGCCCAGAGCACACATACTGTTCTTCTTCATGGCTTGGATAACCCTCTTAGCTGTTTTGGGAATGGTCAGTGACTTTTTTTTTCCATGTTTGTTTATTCAAACATTAAAAAACAAGGGTAAACAAAATATTAACAAGAATGTACAAGTGTCAAAAAAAACAAGAGTTCTTTTCACATATTTGAAATCTGGGTTACGAAAAGTCATTGTTCATTTGATGCTTTCACATAATCTTCTTTCAAGTTGCGTCGGGGGTGCGGCGAGGAGGATTTCCCCCTCTCGCTCTGTTGCTTTCACATTAGCTTACCCACAGTCGAGTAGTGCTCTTCTGCAAAAGTGTCTTTGTCCTTCTTCAATCTGGCGTTGACCCTCGAGGTGAAGGCGTCTGCTATCTGGGTGTGATACAATGAGTCTGTGGAGCGTGCTTTGTTTCTTAGTGTCCATATTGCTTGTTTGTACTCTGTGAGAACGATGGTTGCTGCTGTTTGGGATGCTGTCGATAGGGCGGTGGGAGGGTGTTGAAGCGTATGCGGGCTAGTGTGGGTGCTGTGTTTGCGAGTTTGTTCAACAGTGTGCTAGTTGCTTGTGTGTTTGCTGTAGGTGCGTGCAGTGGAAGAGATGTGTTCTGTTGTTTCGCTTTTGTTCTGGCAGAAGGCGCACATCTTTTGTTTTGTTATGCCTCTGCGGTGTAGGGTGTCTGCGACTGGGAGGATGTCGTTGCAATTTTGAAAGACGTGTCTAAGGTGCATGGTCTACGTGTTTGTTGCTAAGGTGTTTGAATGTGTTTGCGAAGTTTATTCGTGGGAAGCTTGGAGTACTCTTGGGGTATAGTGCGTTTGGTTAGAAGTGCTTGATATAGAGTTTCGTTTTCGTGTCTGAGTTCAGATCTGAAGTAGGGTCTGCCGCGAGAAGGTTGTTGAGAGCTGTGCGGCAAGCCTGTAGAAAGGGGGTATGTCTTCGTGCTGTGTGGATGCTTGTTGGTGAAGGGTAGTGCTGAACCTCCTCCTCAGGTCTAGCCCCAACCATAGGTGGCCGTAGTGTGTCCAGTCCTGTTCGTCATTACCGAACAGTCCTGTCACCTGGGCCAGGATGTGGCTTTCCGTCTTGGAGGGTATGTTCAGCAGTCCTATCCCTCCTTCTTTGGGGTGCAGGTAGAGGGTCTTCCGTTAATTGGTTCGGACCATCGTTCCATACAAAACGGAAGATGGCCCTTTCTATTTGTGTTGGTGTAGTGTGGTGGTATTGGTAATACTGAGGATAGTACCACAGTTTTGACAAGACTGTGTGTTTATGATGTTGGCTTTTTCATATAGTGAGATGCGGCGGAGTCTGTAGAGATTCAGTGTTGCAGTTATCTTTGTCAGGACTGGGTGCCAAATGTCGTCTTGTGTGACGTCACCGAAAGGCACCCCGTATATTGTCAGTTTGTCCGTCCATGTAATGTCTGGGCTTGTCGATGTCTCTCCTCCATTTTCCTATGAGCATGCCTTTTGTTTTTGTTATGCTTTAGTTTGGCGCCTGAAGCCTTACTGTACTGGTGAAGTGTTTATCACTCTCCTGACTGACTGGTGGTTATTGAGAAAGAAGTGCTGTCGTCTGCGTATGCAGACACTTTGCACTCCTCCGGTTTGCCCGGTATGGAGATCCCTTAATGTGTTTGTCTTGCCTTATTTTGATGAGGACAGGTTCAAGGCATAGAATGTATAGCAAGGGAGAAAGGCTGCAGCCTGTCTGACAGACCTTGGTTATTCTGAAAGAGTCGGAGACGTTTGGTTACGATGACACTGCTTCGTATGTCTGTGTATATTGTGGATATCCAATGTAAGAAGTGTGTGTTGAAGCCGAAGGCTTGGAGGGTTTGCAGGAGGTATTGGTGTGAGACTCTGTCGAATGCTTTCTCCTGGTCTACTGATAGATGAGATTGGAGTAGCCTCTGTTGTTGCAGTATTCTATTATGTTCTCTTATTAGGTGGCAGTTGTTTGTTATAGACCTACCCGGGATTCCGCATGTTGGTTGCTGTGATGACTTGGTGTAGGTGTGTTTGATGCGATGCAGAGTGTTTTGGTGAGTATTTTGTAGTCTGTTTCAGGAGTGATATGGGTCTGTAGTTTGTCATTGTTGGGGTTGTGGGGCTTTACAGATTAGAGTGATGTAAGATTCTTTTTGCGTTTTTGTCAGGTGACCAGCCTCGTATGTTGCGGTGTATACTTTGATTAGTATGGGTCCAAGGTGTTTGAGGAAGGCTGAGATAGAATTCTTTGGTAGGCCGTCAGAGCCTGGCGTTTTGTTTGGTTTCATGCCCTTGAGGGCATTTTCTATTTCTGATAAAGTTATTGGGTGTGCCTAAGTTTTCTGTCGCCTCGCCGTCTAGTTGTGGGAGGTCTTGTAGAAGGTGTTTTTGTTTTCGGGGTCTGTGGTCTCTGCTGTTATAGTTGTGAGTAGAAGGCCTGAAGGAGTTGACGCTATAATCGCTCGGTCTTGTTCGAAGCTGCCCGTCTTGACCTATATGATGTTGGTCTATAGTTTTGCGTTTACCCGTTGGAGTCTTTTTGGCAGAAGAAGTTACTTGGTGTTTCTGGAGCGGATCCTAGCGGTGTTCTAGCCCGGATTTGGGCGCCTGTTGTTTTCTCCCCTTGTAGTGTTGCAGTCTGTTTTTGATGGTGTTCATTCCAGCTAAGTTTTTGTGTTCTAGTATTCGGTATTGTGCACCGAGGGCTCTAATTCCTTGTTCTGGCTTTGCTTTGCGTTGCTGTGTTGGATTGTTATGTCTTTGATTCTTTCTTTTAGTCGGTGCCACCAGTCTAGGAGGGAGGGCCTTGTAGCTTGTTAGGAGGCGAAGTGTAGGAGGGTGTTGATTTTACTGGTATAGTCTGTGTGTCTTGCAAGAGTGATGTATTGAATTTCCAGAAGCTCTTACCTACGTTGGTTTGTCGTGTGGAGAGTTCTATTTGTACATAGTCGTGGTCAGAGTAAGGGCACACTATGTGTTCGGCCGTGAGTGCGTGTTGGGCTAGCTGTGAGAGATGAAGATTTTGCTCAAGTCTACAGCCCTACCTGGAGCTATGCCATGTAACGCTCGTCGTGTTGGGGTGCAGGAGTCTGTATGCGTCTACAAGTCTATGTCCCTTACGCTGCCGATAGTATCGGCGTGACCAGCCTTGCCTGTCTCGGCTTGCCCCTACTATTGTCCAATGCGTGAGGGTTAGCGATGCGAGTTGAAATCCTCCAGCGAGGATTTGCGGGTGAGATTGGCTAAAAGTGGGTATAAATCTTTGAAGAAGTTTTTACACTCGCGCAGGTCGTTGGGGGGCACGGGGGGCGTACGGCAATGTTGGTGATAACTTGCATCGACCGTGCATGCGTTGATCGTTACTGTGGCTGTTATGTACTACCCGAGGAAATCGGGGTAACCTACGAGGAAAGTGGTGTATTTCTGCATCTTACTTTGTTGTTTATGTACAGGGCTGCCCCCAAATTACCCCTTGGTGGTGAGCGACCATATTTATTTGCCGTTCGAGTTTCTGGGCGATCTCGTTCCTAAATCTGCAGAAGGAATCTATGTGTGTTTCCTGAAGTAAGAGATGTCATATGTTGTGTTTCTGTATGTGGGTTGGTGAAGTGCGCTGGGCGTCGTGTACCGAGTCCTCTGCACTTGAGGGTTTAATATGCGCCATTCCGGTCGCCGTTTGTTGCTTACGAGTGGAGTGTGATGTATCCCGGGCAGAAGTGTAACAGTGTGGCGAGGTGCATGGAGTTATAGTGCTGGGCGTTTTGTGTTGTGTTGTGTGGAAGAATACTCACTGCGCAGTTGGGTTGTCGCGCCAGTCATTGAAAGCAGGGGCCGTTGTTGGCGTCTAGGCCAAGTAGAGTTATTGTCCACATAGGTGCGGTGGCGACAGTTATCCGAAAGGAAGTAAAACACAGGAACACACAGGTGCGATAGTCTTCCTCTGAAATCTCCTCCACTGTTGTAACGTTGAATGAGGGGCGCTTTTGAAACAGGTAACACATGCTATTGCCACATAGTGTCGTCAATCGTCGATCATTGTGGCAAGTCGTCGTCCGGGCGATGGCGCGTCTCCTTTGCTGCGTTTGCTGGGTCTGTGTCTGTCGTTACGTTGTCGATGTAAGTCCTTTTGGCACAGAGCCCCCGGGAGCTGCGTTGGTGGCGCTTCTTGGGGGCGTGCGGCGGGGCTCTCCTGGCTATAGCTTGTCTTGCTTGGGTCAAGGGTGGAGGGGGAGTCCTTTTAGGCACAGAGCCCCTCGGTAGCTGCGTTGGTGGCGCTTCTTGGGGGCGTGCGGCGGGGCTCTCCTGGCTATAGCTTGTCTTGCTTGGTCAAGGGTGGAGGGGAGTCCTTTTAGGCACAGAGCCCCTCGGGGGCCGCGCGTTGATGGCGCTTCTTGGGGTGTTGTAGTGGAGCCTTCCTGGCGGGGGTTTGTCGTGGTAGGGGTGAAGGTTGAGGGTGGAGGTGGTGAGGGGAGTGGGGGTGGTTGTGGGGGTGGGGTGCTGGCTTTCTTGGCTGGCTGGTCGGAGGTCTAGAGTAGATTCGTCTGGCTGGTTCGAAGGTTTTGAGCCCTCGAGGCAGGCTTAGCTTGACTTTGCCGAGGACCGTGAGAGTCGGCCGTGTGTGCTTGGCCCTTTGTCGTCTCGCCCGGGGGTGGTTTTGCTGTGGCCAGTGGGTCCGGTCGCTGGTCTGTATTGTTTTCTGACATCAGGACAGTCTCGCCTGGTGTGTCCCGGCCGTCCGCATACCAGTCAGTGACTTACAGTTCTTTTGGGTTCTATAAAACTGTTATAGTCAGTGAAAAAATGCCTATTTGCAAGCAGCTTATTTATTGACCGTTGATAATATTAGTGGTGTTAGTCGGAAATAATCTTGTCTTTATAATAAAAGCTTTCCCTAAGTAACCTATGTTTATATTAATTAACAAAAATCATAAAATGTGAATATATAGTAGTATATTAGTAACCTAAAGTAGCATAGGAACCAAGGTGAAGAGGGCATTCGCCCCTTAAAAAAAGTTACTAAGGGGAGACAAGAATATTTTTTTCTTTATCTCTTCACCCGGCCCAGTGCTTGAGATGCGATCCTTTACAAAGTACAAAAAAGGTAATGAAGCAGAGAGTGAGAGAGACGAATGTCAACTCTGTTTTTTCAAGCGTAACAGAATAAGCAAAAGCTATGCTTCTTTTAATCTAGGCCTCGGTCTATAAAAAATAAAACAAAACGAAACACTACTAAAAAACAAAGGCATTAATTAAATGTTGACAGTGGTTTTTTTCTATGGCACACTTGCAAACCATGATATAATTATAAATTTTAATATCTTCTGAATAATACATAGTTTGTTGTGATTGGGATTACAGAGTGTACTATTTTTTAATGAATTTTCGTTCTTGTTAAGTGTTTCTTTGTCGTATTACAGTGAATGAAATCAGCATATTTTGCGATACTATCATCATGTGTGCGCTTGTGTACAAGTTTGCACTCATGCACTCCCCCCTCTCTTTGTTCATAATGATGGGTGCGTTATTTACTGTAAGCAGGGAGCTTGGCCCTTTGGAGTTTGTGAAGAAGGTATGCAGGGCAGCCGGCAAGCAAGGAGTTGTGTAATGAAGCCTGGATAAAGCAAACATACAGGCAATAGAGCTGACAGCATGTGTAGAGAGAGTGTGGCGAATGGTGCTGATCTTACTGACAGACTGACACACAGCTGTAACTTGTTTATTATAGTAGGAAGACTGACAGACAGCTGTAACTTGTTTATCATAATTGTCAGACAGCTGTAGCTTGTGTTTCAAGAGTCACGTCTGCGGTGAAGACGAATCTGACTTATGACGTGAAGGTGATTTTGGGTTTGCCCACCTTGAAATACATATTTTGTAAATAACTTTTATCTTTTATGCTATGTTGTGACGAGTTACGAAAAGCCCCACACCGAACTTTTTCTCAACAGAGACACTTAAGCTATACCCATCGTTATAAAAGGCATTATAGAGGCCTTTATGCCACCAGCCACCATATTTAGCAAGATATCTAGAAATAAATTGCAGTCTAGTGTGACCTAAAGTAATAAGAGAACAAAAATAATGACAGGAAACATCTGAAATCTTAGTGACATTTCTTAGATTCACAATAGTGTTTTGCATATATTACGACCAAAGCCCGAAGTTTGGCCAGTTCTCGACTTGGCCGGTCATTTTGCACTTTGGCCGAGGTGTAGGGCCAATGTCCGATGTACTGGGTGTATATGCTACTTTGGCCGGCCAGCTCGCGAACTGGTGGGAAATCCCTGGAAAATATTCAATGTGCTGATACAAAAGCTAGGAACATGATGCTCTCAAACAACTGTATTCCAGAAGTGAATTTGCCATTCTGCACGAGAAACTGCTCACATTGGCATCCGTGGGCACAGAGGAAAAATCACTACGAACCGTCGCGTCTTCACAATCACTGACCAGTGGTCAAGTCTACACTCGATACAATTGCACTACCAAGTGCACAACAAATCGCTGCAAATGTAAAACTAACAAACTGCTGTGTTATTCGAAATGTCATAAAAGTTCATCTTGTTATAACAACTCATGACAGAGATTGGTCATTTACTGTAATACCTAAAATCTTTCATGACCTTTTTCTTCCGACTTTGGCCGATCGCCCCATGCCATGTCGCAAACTGGCTGGCCGAATCCCGAAACCTAGAAAAGATCGACATTGGCCGGTCAACGTGATGCGATATTAGTCACTTCCCGATTTGGCCGGCCTGTTCCCACTTTGGCCGATTTCGGACTTTGGCCGTAACATATATAAAGGGTTCTTGACTATGAAAGTCCGGCAGTTTTCAATGAAACGGACCTACCAGCTTCTTACATGTTGATTGGCGGAGCCAGCAAACTGACGCATGGGGATAATGAAATTAATATTATAATAGTGTTTTACTGTAATGAATGGATAGGGCTACCATCCTGGCTACTATTAGTTAGGTTCTTCTGTTGTGACGACGGAAGACAATGTTTCCGTGGGCAGTGAATACGAAAATTTGTAACTGCATTTTGAATTTGAAGGTGAATGTGTTCTTAATAAAGGTTCAGTCTAGCCGTAAGCCTTAAATCAGATATTTGATGTCGACGTTGATAAACAAAAATTTGAATAGAAGTCAAACTGGGATTTGGAAGATGAGTTCGAATGACAGGACAAAATTATATCAGGTTTCACGGCAACGTAAAGCGAGCAGACGGCAAGAAGTGCAAGAAAAGCTGCTCTTAAACCCTATAGAGTAAAATGAAACAAACAAACAAAAAATAAAGGAATTATAGTAATTGTAGAAAAGTAGTCTTTAATGCGGTTATCGTTTTAGTGAAAAAAGTCTACCAGTATCTGATTTGATCATATGGTTATAAGATCAGAATGTGTATATGTGTGTGTGTGTGCGCGCGCGCCTGCTTGATTTCATGCATATGTGGAACGACTTGTGTATTTTTCAGGTATTTAAAAACAAGGCTGGATTTTGGGGTTTTTATAGCGTGCTGAGCCTGATTCTTACCACACCGTTTAGCTACCTAATTTCTACAATGTTTTGTTCCATAGGTATGTTATATGCTTTTATTCACCTAGATAACAATGATCACTGTGTTCCTTTTCCTCTCTCTCTCTTTGCTTATCTATATATTTATGTATTGGATAAATGCTGCAATTATGTGTTTTAACCACATCAGCCAAGATATATTTATTTTGAGGTGTGAAAATTTTTATGTGTTTATCTCATCGCCTGAACGCCGCGAGCATCTTCTCACTGGATGAAAAAAGTGGCCTACAGGTTCAAGGATTTCCTGAATTATGATTGTAGACAGTGTGATATGAGTAATCTCAAGGGTCATCAGACATGGATCTGTCATCTTACTGCTGACAGGAAAGGAATCTTGTCGGCCTACTATGAACACGAATTTACATGGCTAGGGTTCTAATTCACTGTGCGATGACTGTACAGTCCCTACCGGGATGATCTGACGATGATCAATTGACCCTGATGAAGACAGTTGATGGAATGTTAGAAACACTTGGAATGTAGAAACGATGAATTGAAGTAACGACGAGACGCGACATGAACAATGTTCAAATATGGCAATTGTTAGGAATACTTAAAGATACACAACCTGTGATTTTAATAAAACGGGTGGCATTGCTGGTCCTGTCAGGCTGGCCATTGCTGCTGAGCAATACCCTGTTTTGCCTGGCCGTCGTTGCAGTCTTTCTGAATATCTTTGTAGCGCCGAGCCATTAACATCTTTAGGTGGGATACTTCCAAGTTAAAGGAAATCGTTTGTCTCCAGTTTAATGTTGCTGCTCAGTTGGACCATAACTTTTTTCTTGTCAGGGCTTATCTCTATATCATTTTCAGTTTTACTAGAGAACAAAATATATTGTCTATTACCATTATGAAATCAATGTTGCCTATAAAGTTTTCGCTGGTGTTACAGTTTTTTTACAGTCACTTTTGCTTGCTCTCAGACTCCTGAAATAGTTCATCAGGTATCAATAATTATTTATTTGCTCACTCTTTTTCATTTATGCATGTGTAACAAAGTGGTGCGTTGTGAGGGGAGTCAAACAGTGACCACAACAGTCCAGCACTCAAACCAGAAAGGTAGGAACCTGTCAGCAGTTACACAATTCTTTTAATCCGGATAGATCTACAGTCACGGCTGCGTTCGCCTTGTCTCGCCACCTTCTCTTTCGTAGTTTTCTCCCCTGTCCTTGCGTCTCCGCTCTGCCCTCTCGGTCTCTTTTTCGCACCAGGTCTTATGCATCAGCCACTATTCCCCGCATGCATCAGACAGATCTATTTTTCTACACGGGTCTTCACAATCCGTACCTTTACTTACTGGCATGCATCAGCATTTTCTGCCTAGCAAGCGCCGGACTACCGGCCCTCTACACATGCAACCCTTAGGAGTTTATAAGTCGATTACTCTAAGTCGTACTCTCTGGGCTCTTCATATTACACTTTATAAATGATTCATACATCGCTATAATAATGATAAATCTAAAACATTAGGGTAAAGTCAAATATACATTAAATTGTACATACATAGCATATACACACACTGTCATATAAAAATTTAATTGTTTCAGGTTGTCTTGCTGGTCTCTGCAACAAATGCAAGACCCTGTTGGACAGGTTACTTTCATTAGATGTACCTACCTTTTGACTCCGTTCTCGACAGCAGTGATGTTATCATCTTGAAGTGAAAGATTGTTTCTATTTTGTTCCTGAGGATAACTTTAAATGCATAGCCATGATCAAATATTTCGTATTATGCTTCTGTGCAGACGATTTTTTATGGGACTTTAGAACTTAACAAATGATCATATCTTAAATGCTACCACAATGTTAAATATTCATATGTTACTTCCTGAATACTGAAAGTATATTAACAATCTCATCCATCAATAATCTATAGTTTACTACTGCCAAGCACAAATAACTTTTATTTTCCAGCAGTTTTACTCTGTCTATGTGCTGACCATTCTCCTGCATCAAACGTGGTCATGTAAGTGGTGTAGATCAATTAACGTAGCCCTTTTTACTTTCTTCACCCCACAAGCCTAAATTTTAACACTGATTCTAGACGACTTCATATTGCTGCATATGGGTAAGCAGATTCTTTTAGCTCCTAATCACAGTTACTAGAGCAAAGAATCAGCAAAGTAATGACGATTCAGTTTCTACTTCTTCGAAGACAGGAAAACTAAACTCATAAAACTTTCAGTGAAATGACAACAACAATATGACGTTTTCATTATTTTAAGATAAAACTCTTAAAAAGAATGCTCTACCCTTGTACTTAAGACAGTTGAGGCCGCCATGTGTGGTAGTATTACGTCTGCGAACAAAACAAAGAAGTGGTACCTCGGAACTTGATCACATTTCTTTCTTTAAGCCGCGCTTAGGATACCGTTAATCTAGAAGGCCCACCCCTATCAATTGCTCCCATAAGAAATAATGTAAGTGTAGTTATTTTGCCATCGAATTTATACTATTTATGGTTATATTTTTAGGTATTAGGTGGTTATAGATAGGTGTATATCAGTATTAACCTGTGTAAACGAGTTATCGAAATGCTTCAAGTATGTCAAGGTTTAAAAAGTAGCTTAAAACAAAGAATGGCATCACTCTACTTAAATAAAGTTATTGAAAGTTTAGCGATTTAGATAACAGTCTGACAACCCACTACTTAATAATCATACACACAGTTCGCTGTAGAGTCAATTGATGAAGGAAGTGGATGTCGGGCTTTTCATTTGCCAAAACTGGTTTATGATGGTCACTCACTTGAGGTTATTGAGGTCATGACCGAATATAGTACACAATATTATCAATAATGAGCGTATGCTTTAACAAAGTGAGCTTTAGTCTGACCACATATCTAAATGCTGGAGCCATTTATTACTTTTGTGTACAATGATTTTGGACGGCAAGTAAAAAGCTTGTCTTTGGTCTGCTGTTTAGTGCAAAGTGTCAAGGTTGCTGAGGTCAAAGTGACTTTGCTGAGATCTTTCCTGGAAAAACTCCAGTGGTCTAGGCATCCCCTTCGGGCTCCCTATTTTCTTACTACGACAATGT
>NC_037596.1:15824549-15951835 GCF_003073045.1 Pomacea canaliculata | reverse complement strand
CGGATCTCTTGAAAATAAAGAGTCAGTAAATATAATCATATGAAGGCCTTCGCAATGCTGTACAACCTCAATCGTTTATATTGTAAGCACGCGCAAGTCAAAGGTAAAAAAAAATGAAGAGGAGATCAACATGCAAAGAGTGAACGCATGGGTGGCACAGAAGTCCGTAGTGCAAAGACAAAATGAATAAAGAGCTTAGATGCTTGGAAAGTGTAAATAATTTACAAATAAGTAGGTCCGTTTAATCAAAGGTTGTGGTTGGGAAATTCGGTAAAGATAATACAGGAGATAGCCAATAGAGATGAATTTAACAGTGAAAAGCAAGTGATATGAGAAGCACACGCGAAGAGAGATTCATTCATTTACAAGTGTCTAACACTCTAATACACACAGAGTGGCATTAAGAGGGGCACCATGTTAGTTATGTGGATTGACCAATGACAACATAGAATACCAGCGTTGAAGTTTAAGTCGATAAGTTACAAAGCAAGTGCTCAGTACAAACAAAGTGTGTACATTGTAAAGAAAAAGATTGCTATGGCTTGATAAATAATATTCTAGTGTCTTACATCTAGGACATATCCCGCACACTCACACTTCGCTATGTCCAGTAAAATGATAAGGAAAGATTTGGTAATATATCTATGGCCGACTTTGGAAAGATTAGGTTTGCCTGAATTTAATACAATTTCCTGCCCGACATTCACGATAGTGATAGAATCCAATGTTCCTGCATATTACGATTGCATGAACAACCAATCTGCGCTGACAGTCACTACGGATTGCCATAGTCTAAACAAAGATGGCAATTGTTCAAGAGCGTTCCAACACGGAACGACACGTTCGGAGCACAGATTTGTCATTATGACCATGCTGTATTGTGGGATGGATTTTAAGCTATTAGAGATTTGAAGAACTATTTTGTGAATAAGCACTGCCATGGTACAATGGTAAGCTGTCCAATGACTTAGGTCATCCGTTTTGTTCAAGTGAGCAGTTATGTGAAGCATTATGATATCAAGAACGATATTTTTACACGTCGTCAGGGGAAGTTGATAGGCTCAACAAATAGAACAGTACAAGCTACGAAGCATATACTACAATTATTCTACATGCACATCCCTCAACCAACACACATTACATGGTCGTCTTTGTTTGTAGACAGTGATAGCAAATGCGTATTTTGCCTCACTCACTTGTTCTATTCCTCTGTACAATCTACCGTTAATCAAATCGCATGCCTGCATGTGGTAGATCAATAATAAAGTATAAAAGCAAAAGTTGGTAGGGATGTTCTGCTCCCCATTGTCATCATACTAACACAGATAAATACATACATTACTATAATGCATACATATAATCCCCCCCTCCACACATACCAAGATCTATATAACAAGCCACAATGAGGCGACACACACAGTTATTGTTAATGTTCCCGAGCACATTTGTTGTGGTCCTACTCATATCCGAATAAGGACGTTTCATCTCGCCCCACGACATCCACGTAACGAGAGGCTGACTTATGCAAACATCGATAAGGTCCCACAGCAACCCTCATACGCCATCTATGTGCTTTGAGTGGTGGAAGTATTAACCGGCCCAGGCAAGTGCATGGCATCGTTGCGTTATATATATACCATGTATACCAGTCTTAACTACTCTATGCAAGTATAATTATATAATACATCTGAACATCAGCTCCTACTACTGCATGACGTCAAATAAATTAGTGCGTGTAAAAAAGTCTCCTACACACAGTCGATATCGCTTAGGTAATGTAAAGCAGGCGAAACTAGAGCACGGCAGACACGCTATATAGTTTGGTCGCCGCTGCAACACGGCACATATACTCATGTCTGCCTATATACATTTCTACATATGTATATAAATCCACAGGCACATTATCTGCAAATACATATAAATACCCCCCCCCCCTATCACTCATATTAGCATATATAAAATACATATTCCCTCACTCATACAACTGTATCTCCTTATGTATCAGGTAGGGCCCACCACAACGCCTCATAGGCTATATACCACTCTACACACACTATTCACTCATATCTGCATAATATAAAAATTCCCCCTCCTCATATCTAATATATATTATATTTAATACCTGTCCCAACACACACATCCTGCTTATATGTAATCTCCCCCACATACATATATTTGCTTATAGATACTACCACATCCACACATGCAATACACCATATTTACTGATTATATTAATATGTAAACTCCCCTCCACACACATATTCTCTTAATTCTTCTAGTTCCGTCCTAAGTAACAAACTTAGCTCATCTGATAAGGGTCTGTTATTTGTTGTTAGAGTTGAATAGATAATGAATATGTAGACCTTTCATTTCTAGGTTTCATTTTGTCTACATTTTCTTGTTTACATGTTTGTAAACTGTAGGTTGTTGTTTTGCAATACTCATGTGTGTGCATTCAGCAAAACATTTACAAGCGCCTTACAAATTCAAGTATTATTATTGGATAAGTTTACTTTATTTTTCATTGGAAGTCAGAACAGGAAATCGCGCAGAACTGAAACTGAACAGGGAAATCGCGCAGAACTGAAAAACTGTGCGAGACTTTCTCCAGGGTACAAAGGCCAACAGAGAAACATACTTGAAAAATTTCCGTCTGTTGACTTCCGCCAAACGTGTTTTCATAAACTTGAAGTATTGGGCAGATGGGGTTAAATTGAAACCCGCAAAGTATATTAACACCAACATGTTGGTTTCAATATTGAACTTTACCCAAACACTAACATTTCTGCTTGTACGTAAAATTTTATTGAAAAGTAGAAAAATCAGCATAAACCAATGCGGTTACATCATTCAGTCGCTTCGTTGTGTGATGTCAAACTTATCTCTGAGTTTTGTTTTATGTGTGTATATATAATATATCAAAAGAGATATAGAAGACAGAAAGTGGAGAGGGTACTGTGTGTTTCAGGTTGAGCCGGCAATAAAAGTTATATGACGACAAAGTCGTCCTTGAAAACGTGATATATATATATAATATGTGTGCAACAGAAAAAAGAGATAGAGGAAACAAAGAGGAAAATATGCGAGGTGTATAAAAGAAATGCTAAACTGTCAGACGAATAATAATGTTTATCATAAAGCATCTTAATCTTTGTGTGAGTACACCCAACAGTGTCCGAGTTGTCTCACAGAAACTGCGATGCTGGAGCTAATGACGGACAGTTGATGGTTTGTGTGGCAATGGTTTGTTGGTTAGAATTGTTGCTAGCGGTTCGGCTGTGGTATTTGTACTGGGTTGTTGCTAGGGACGACTCTGGTGCTGGTGCTAAGGCTGCTTGTGCTGACAAAGCTTTGGTGCTACTGGTGCTGGAGCTATATGTGGTGGCGCTGATGTCAACCTTCTAAGTGTTAGTAGCAATGACAGCTCTGGTGCTGGCTGATGCTGTTGCTGATACGGTTGTGCTGCTGTGTGGGGCTGGTGCTGGTGACACTGTTGTTGATATTGGTTGTCTTCTGAGTTGGTTCTCCTGATTTGTTACTGAAAGTAGTGGTGCTACCGGTGCTGGTGTTGGTGAAACTGTTGTTGGTATGGGTGCAGCTTCTGGAGTTGGTTCTGGCGATAGTATTGTTGTTAGGTGGTGTTACCGGAACTGGCGCTGGCGATACTGTTACTAATAGGGTGGTGCTTCTGGTTCTGGTTCTTGCGACTGCTGTTGTTGATACGGTTGCAGCATCGAAGCTGCTTCTGAAGACAGTATTGCATACAGGGGAGGTGTTACCGGAACTGGTGCTGGCGAGACTGTTGCTGATGCGGTGGTGCTGTTGAGTTAGTTTCTAGCGACACTGCTGCTGATAGGGTGGTTACTGGAACGTTGCTTGTGAGGAGGTGCTGATGCTTTAGGTAAAACACCGACACGATGCGATGTAATGTAGAAGCGAGCATCATTTTCGGTTGGAAAAATAATAATTCAACAATGTTGATATAGAAGTATATAGTGATTTCAAGCGTCGAGACGTTACCGTACACACATACAGAATGTTCCTGAACAATTTCTGACAAGCAAACCAACTTGAGTTCTTCATCGGTGATAAAAGGTGTGAACATTTACTCCCTTTCAATATAAAAATTAAAACGGGAGGGAAACAATTCAGATAAGGAAGTGACAATCATTAACTCATCCCAACTTAGTTACACTTAGGTTACTCAGTGGTTTATAAATAAGTTTTTGAAGTGGATGTTGTGTTCATGGTTATTACTGATGTATAATTTTTTAACATTCTTGTTCATTCAGTCAGTCAAACTTCAAGATATTTTCTATCTGTAATAAGAAAGTCCTACCATATGTTGTCATCCGATCATGCTGAAGTGGTTTCACCAAGAACCTGATGACTAAGTAGGATGAAATCATGACAGTAGCTACAGCGAAGATGCTGATAATGAGAATGGTGACAGTAGACAATGTTGATTTGCATCGTCTTTCATCGTGCCGCTGCCAATTCAGTTTTGTTCTCCACTAAACAAAATTTCAAAATAAAATTTGGTTGGAAAAGGACGATTCTCATGGGCACAAATCTTTAATTGTGTTAGTAAATTGGCTCTATGCAATGTGGAGATATATATTATATATAGTAGCTTTTGAAACATCTTGGCATTAAAGTAGAAAGTACTGTAAAGAAATAAAATTATAGGAACAAATAAAATACAAATGCTCAATAGAGACCCAAAGAGAGAGAGAGAAGGAAGAAGTGAGTAAAAGTTTGTAAACAGTTTCAAAATTAAAAGAGACTATTCTCTAGCATTTAACGTGCATGACTTTCTTAAAGCAATTTCAAAAGAAATCTACTCATAGAAGCTAAGCTACTTCTTCTCTGAATCAGAAGTAATATGCACTTACTAACGTACAAGGATAACAAAAGATAGTTCACTGTAGGGAGACAAATGCGTTCCTAGGAAAAAAAAGCAGAATAGGTTTAAATCTTTGTTATATGATTACAGGACCTTCACGTATAATATGCAACATCTTGAACACTTCAGGTTTGTTATTCCACAGTTTTAAAAGTCCATGTTCCAGAATCTTCCTTGGTAACGATCTTGTGGAGAATGTAGCTGCCGAAAGGCTCCAACAGACACCGACACATCTCTGCCGAGCTCGTACAGTTCTCGCGAGACTGTCTGATGATACATTTGGTGTCAAAGGTCTTCACACCTCCACGTTGATGCATCACGTGTACGACGATGTTGTGGCTGTCGTTTACCTCGTCAGTGAAGGAGAAGCGGAACTCAAGCAGTTCGTTGACAGAGAGGGTTAGGTTCTGATGACCTCCCTTCTGACCTAACATCTGCTTGGATCTTGAAGCTAAAAGAAAAATAAGTGCTGTCTGTAATAATTTTTATAATAAGACAAACCAATGTCACAGTTACGTCTCTCCTAGGATTCAAAATGCTTGAGTTACTAGTATTTGGTGTGAATTCTTTAGTTAAGGTATTTAGTTTTAAAAAAACCCACTATAACCATGGGTCATAGTCATATCAAAGAAATTTCTTTTTATATTTACGTATATTTATTTATTATAAAAGAAAATTACAAAAAATAAATGACTTACTTGTGACAACGAAACATGTATTCATCAACAACACTAGAGAAAGATGGAATCTTCTTGAAGTCATCATTTTTACTGTAAGGCTGACTGTTCTGAGGTACGCATGACATTTAACTTCAGTCGTCGATGAATGATTTCTTGTTTCAGGGATGAGTGTTTAAAAATCGTTAGAGCAAAAGCACAGTATGAAAGAATAAACACTACTTAAAGATTTAGTCACAACTATTTACTTCTTCTTATTACTAATATTCTCACATCCTGGTTTCCTAAAAGAAATAAATCCTACGGAGTAAAGATACGATTCTTAGATGTTTGTAAGTATCAAGACTGTTTTGGACAATTAAAATATTCTGTGGATTATGTAGTATCGTTGTACCCTAATCCTTCAATCTTAAATGGTATATTGCAAGTGAAGTGGAAAGTTTTGCTGAAACGATAGGGTATTTCTATATATTCCCGTCAAAACATTTTGTGCTCAACAACATTGAGGTCTAAGGACAGCTTTCTGACAGTTCAGTAACTGCTGATATTTTGCTTTCAATGGTCTAAATAAGAGCCGTCCTTCGCAAGTGTCCACTTTCAACAATAGTTTTAATGTCAAAAAATGGCATCAGAGATCGAAGATAGTATTATGCAATTTTTAAAATAGGTACAACAAAGAAGAGGAGGGTCAAAAACGAAAGAATTTTTTTGATGGAGAATTCTTTTATTCTAAAATCGTAAACCTTCCGTCACGAGTACGCAGCATGGCCTTGTCCAAGAAGAGTTTTAGACATTATTATCAGCAAACTGTTTTACATACGCAATTTTAAGTTCAAACGATGCACAATGTTTGTATCTATCATCAGTCAGTCAAGAAATCAGTTTACTCGCCTTTCATTTTAAGGATTATATCTGTTTCTGTGTGATAACGACTTATCCCTCGGTGTAAGAGGATATGTTGCTAAATGCGGAGATATCTAAGCTGTGGTTGTGTGGAGGTCTGTAAGGTGGTGTGTCTCTGCTTAATTATTCTATTATTGCAACAATGTGAAGCGTGAAATGATATTACAGTCTCCATTTTACTGGTCTCTTAACACAAAAGAGACTTGCGAGCGAAAGTGTGTGTGGCTCAGTGACTGTCCACAATAGACCATTTCATATTACTATTAATGTTTATGACCGCCTGCGTCTTTGTGTCTCATTGAGAGGGACGAAAGCAAATACTGAATCAAAATCTTAATACGATATTCGAATGAAAAAAAAACGTGTTTAAGAAGAATAAATTTCTTTTACATCAACAAAAAACGCAAGCCAGAATATTTCGAAAAAAAATTTGTGAGGCTCAGAACAAATACAACTTTATTGAAAAAGACCAACCTCCAAGGACAAGAATTTCTCCTGACAACGGACTTGTCAGTTACTGTGTGATGTAAAATAAACAACATTTTGCTACATAAGAGAAAAAAAAACCCAATGAATTGGTATAAACCACGGTAGCTACACACTTTCGACACCAGGAACCTTTACGGGAAACAGTCATGTGACCAAAGCAGGTCTGGTCCGACATTGCCAACCGGCACAATTTCTCTCTCTCTCTCTCTCAAAAAAAAAAAAAATGGGTGAAACTTTCAGATAATAGAAGACAAAGAGAAGTGAGATTCAGAAGGTAATACAGAGAGGGAGAATAGACCTTTAAAGAGAAATGAAGATGTAGCAACAACAAACATAAAAAAATACTGAGACAAGGAACAGAGAGAAAAAAAAGGGCTAAGAAATCGTAGTAGTAGAAAGGCGTTTAAAGGAAGAGATAGACACACGCGGTTACTTAAATGGATGATTGTAATAAAGAGAGAGTATGATGGCGAAAATTCCGAAATGAAAAGACCCCAAAAGGAGGATGGAACAACAAACATTCTTTTCGACATTCCACAGTCCGCTCGAGGGCCACTAAATTTCGTCTGCTTTAGTAGCTTACAGATCCTCTCTGTGTGTGTGTGTGTGTGTGTGTTCCTCTGTGTGTGTGTGTATGTGTGTGTGTGGGGTTTTTTTTCCTCTGCGTGTGTGTGTTTTCTTTCTCTGGGGTTCGAAGTCCATACAGAGGCCTTTACTTCTTGGCTGTAAAGAGTGACCAGTGATATCAACCAGCGTACAATGGGAGGCTACTGCGCTCGTGACACTAAGACAACCGAGTTGTCGGCCTCGACAGGCTGAATTAATTTATTTTCCGCTAATCGGTTCACAGGAGTTTTAGTTGTCCATCGGCTACTTTGCCTTCTATCCAATCATTTTGACAGTTATTTCCTGAATCTCGCAGCAAACTCTTTTTATTCAGTTGTGTGGTCTTTTATAAGTACTGCAATAATTTTTAGTCTTTGTTCTTAAGATATTTTTAACATATAGTTCTTTCCTTTCACATTACATACAATATCAGATTTTTAAACATTTGTAGCGCGCCACTGGGAAATGGAGCTGAAATGCAAAGGTAAAAGTAACTCAGCCAATAACACGATCTATGCTAAAGCCTGTGTTGTACTTGCATGATGCCAGATTTAGCATTCTCTTTACATACTGGACATTTTTCAAACAGAATTTGAACGCTTGAAGTTAGAAATACTTTCTGTATACACATAGCTGGAAATACTTTTTTACTTATGGACTTAGAGATTTGGCCTTCATTGTGTCTAATTCTAGTTCTGTCCCTGCACAATATATCTTCATCTGGAGATAAATAATTAAAGCAATCTGATTTGTGAAATGACAAAAACTTTTACAATGATACAAACTGAAATAAGTTAAAATTAAAGGCTTCGACACAGTAACTGAAAGTGCAGTGTGTTGTTTACAAGAATCTATATATCAATATAAGATAGAAAGAATATGTTTAGCCTGATTAAAGCATAATACTCAGTAGAATGGTGTAAATTAAATAAAAGTAGACAGGAAGTTTTGAGCTTTGTCCGAGATTAAAGCTTAAAGTTATAAATATTCGTTGTAAGAAATTTTAGTTTCTGCCAAAATGTTCTCAATTAAAGGGATACTCAAGGCTTGTGATAAGGCTCTGGCGATGGTCAAACGTTTCAAAAATATATTTAGTTACAATTACAGAGCACGAGAGCAATACAGGAGAAATAAATGATTCGTTTCTCACTTAATTACCACTTATTAGCACAGTCATTTGTAGAACACATCTACCAAAGAAGCCTGCAGTGTAAATTTTACACAACAGAGACAGAGTACGTATTCTTTTCACATCTCACACAACTCCAGCAATCATCATAGCAAAAGACCTTGGATTCCACGTGTCACAGGCCCACAGCACAGCAATATTAATGTATATATCAAGACATTGTAGTTTTATGTAATCATAAAGTCATGTATATATATATATAGTCATTATTTAGTCTAGTTGTTTATTTGGTAGCTAGTGTTGAGCAAATATTTCTTCATTTATTTCTAAACATGCATTAAATTTTTTAATTGTTTATCTGTGTTTCAATATTTGGATAAGAGGTTCTTACCGGCAGATGACTTTTTAAAATCTACAAGAATATATGTATGCTTTTGCGAGCAGTAAAATTAAATCTGTTACAACATCTTTCTCAAAGTTATTACTGCATCCAAACAGAACCAAATGTTAACTGATAGTTATCATAGGAGCGTTTGTACATTTGTCTAATATACAATTTAGATATTTACAGTTCCAAGATATTTGCTTAATATTTTCTTTTTCATCTGTGCAAAGGCTGTAGACATGACCAACTTCTACTCCCATGTGAAATAATATTACTTTTGTCCCCAGAGTCTTATGTAGCACTCTGATTTGAAGCCATTTTAATGTAATATCTTTTATATTAGTCATTGTTTCAAATATGACATGCCAATAAATATTTCTGTTTATTCTTTTATCCAACTTTAAACAACAGTTTGGCATGCATGTGTTAGATATCATTTTATCATAATATAGTCTTGCTCCTTTTTGTATTGATTGAATTACTCTTAAAGTTTTGTATGTTTCATATATAGAAGAAGATAAATCTGTTTTATTCATTATTTTTAAGTTTATATATGTTTTTATGGTCTTTATGTAACCCTTATATTTATGCAGTCCCTTTGGTTATTTCTAAAACCAAAAACCGAGAATTGAATATTTTTCTGGATTCCACTGCATCTGTAAGTGAGGTAAGAACTTAATCGGTGAGTTGGTTTTGCTCCCAGCCATATTGTATTTGATTTTTTGGTGTTTAGTACCAATCCGGATATCTTTCCAAATATATCTAAAGGAATGTAGAACATAAAGCATAAAACTCCAACTTAAACTGTCAAAGGCTCTTCTTCAAAATCTAGATAAGTAGTAAACCTCGTTGTTTATTTACATTTAAATGATCTATTACATCCTATATGTATAATTGTAGTACTCTATCTGCACTTCACTACGAGTAGCTTCAATCTGATTGTATGATTATAGTAAAGAGAGGGTATGATGCAGAAAAACTCAAGAATGAAAAGAACCCGAAATGAGGATAGAAGAACACAGATATTTTGGACACCCAACAGTCCGCCGTTATTTGCTCACTCGAGGGCGATAAAATTAAGTTTCGTCTGCTGTTGTTGTAGTTTACAGATTCTTTGTGGTTTTATTTTCTCTGTGTACAGTATTCTGTCTCTGGTGTTCGAAGTTAATACAAAGGCATTTACCTCTTGTCTGTCTCCTCTAAAACATTGGTCACAAGAGAGGAAAAACAAAAGTCATGTTTAAGGTGTACATCATTAACTGTAGTGAGTGACCATTGATATCATCTAGCGTACAATGGGAGGCTACTGCGCTTATGACACTAAGACAACAGAGTTGTCGACCTTGACAGGATTTTTGCATTACGTTTCATTTCCACTCTTCTCATTCCAAATTGCTTTTGGTAAGCTACAGTCCATAAACATCTTAAAATTTGTTTGATAAATAAATGATACTTAATTTAACAGGATGTGAAACATTTACAAGTTAACAAAATTGGTTTCATCCATTTCATGTAAAACGACAGTTTAGGTGTAAAACAAACGCTGTATTTTTAATTTTTTTTTTTTTAGTTGATATCAGTTTTTGATTAGAGTGGTGTGTTAAGGACAAGCAAGTAAGTAGATTCGATAATTCTCTTCATTGTCAACAATGCTTGCCATGGACGTAATGGTCCCTTCACTTACAGTTCTATCGTTTGAGAAGCTTTAGGTACGAACAACAAAAAGCAGTAGATAAAGGGATGCTCCTTAAGAAAGGACACGATACAAAGACGACAATTACTGGCGAAGGTATCGTTGGAAGATAAAGAAAAGTCAGATCTGTCAAAGGCTTTAACGACTCTGTGCACAAATGTAAGTGAAGAACTTCTGAAACAAAACAAAACAAATAAAACCCACACTTTTTATTCCATCTAAAGAGGGAGCTTCCAGTAGTTCCCAGCAGGTGAAATTCCGACTTCGTCTTTCCCAGCGGCCTGCGATTGATTTGAACAGACAAGAGGACAATGTTCGTACCACACTTGTATGTTGTCTGCGAGCTCCATCGCCATCTGCTTTTCGTATTTGGGTTTTGGAACTCAAAATGATGAGTCAAAGGTTACGTTTAGTGGATTTCGACTGAAGTTTAAACTAAAAATAGTTTGATGCTAATTCCTTTACAATTTATTCAGTCGTTTAGCTTTAATTTTCAGAAAATATAGCTATATGCAAAGAAGTAGTTTACCATCGAATAAAATTATTTAGGGATCTCTTTGGGTTTTACTGATAGGGTTAGGCTTCAAATATTTTAATTAAGCATACCAAAGGAATGCAGTCAATAATCACAAATTTCCAGAAATTCGCATCCAGTAGGAGCCAGTAGAAAGCCGTGGGGCTAATATGGGTTCAGTGACCACATGTGTGAACTAGTCAACCTTGTCCTGGTTCTCGTCGTCGCTGCGTTTCTTCAACTTCATCACCTCTTCTTCTTCGCCGTTCCCCTGCTACTTGGGTGGAGTCTCAACCTGTCTACGTTTCGCCCTCCTTTCATTTCTTAGTTCCATCGCCTTCGTCGTCCGGTCCTGCATCGTGTGGTCAGCGGTGCAGCGTGGATTGTGGACCAGCAAAGGGTCCGTCACACATCGGACAGACAGTCCCATTGTGGTCAGCGTGAGAGAGTCGGGTAAGACAATAGAAAGTGAAGGAGACAGTGTCAACAGAGTGCACAGTGTCTACACCTAACGTCACGCCTGAACGCCTAAGGGGCAACAACTCTAACAATACTGTTCTGCAGTGTGTGCTGGTGTTTGTTGTTTTTGTTTCGTTAATATTTTCGCTGCTAGCGTCCTTTATTTAATCTTTTTCCTTTTCTGCGTGGAGTAGTCCCCAGTTTTCTTGGGTGTGTCTGTGTGTATGCGTGTACATATAAATGTATTTCCTCAATATTTTTTCCTTTTTATGTACATTTTTATTAAACTTATTATTTGTACAGTTCATTTCGTCTTTGTTATGGTCTGCGTTCATCAAGGGTTGGATAGGTCCGTCCTGTGGCTGAGTGAGTGTATGTGTGTCGTGCCGTCTGTGTGAATGTTGTGAGTGTGCATCCGACGACACCGGGGGCGATCCGCGACACAGGTAATGAAATCTTATTTAACTGTAAAATATTTAATGACCAGCAAATTTTTTTTACTAATTTATTATTTACAACCCTCTAAATACTTGTAAATTCCAGTCTGTATTAACTTCAACAAAGTAAAACGACTCTCAACAGATTAGCTGTATGACGAGCTAGACAAAATGAAAACACGTTTATGTGTATGGGTGGGCCGACGGTTGTAAGAGATTGTATATTGGAATGAATGTAAGTGTTTTAATATGTATGGTATTCCTTTGACGAGAAGAAATAATAAAGAACATAGAATCTATGTGAAAGGCAGTGAGAGAGAGAACAAAAGCATATTTATTATATGTTTACATGTCTTAATATACTTTAATTTACTTGACTATATACACAGGTATACACGATAAACTGAAAGAAGGAACGAATGAGCGGATCATAAAAAGAATTAGTTTTTTCTTTTTATTTTCTGTTGTTGTTGTGCTGCTGTGTCACGTCGCCGCTAGTGCCTCTTGTCTTTCACTCTCTCCAACACACCAGCGGGTCGGACAATTGCGCGTTCTTTCTCTCAGGAAAAAAAGATTGGCCTGTACGAGTCTGCCCGTGTTTACTAAACAAAAACTCAAAAGAACGAATCATGACTAAAAGAAATTCAGTCTCTAACACAACGGCTTTTTCTTTGACTATCACTCAATCTGTTACTCACTCACGAGGCGCATTGTCTTGGCAAACGATGTCTTCACTGCGTCTTCTATCCGTCTCTCTAACCTCCTCCTTCTTCCTCCATTAACAAACGTTCTTCCTCTTCTTTCTGCCCTCTAACGTCCTTCTCCTTCTGTCCGCTCTCTAAAGTCTTAACCTCTCTTCTCCTTCTAGCTGCTTCCTAACGTTACGTCATTTTGATGTCACTATTTTCTGACGTCACTTTACGTCATCTATCACGTTCCATTTAGAGAACATCCGTCATTCGCTCCCTTTCATCCACACACGCGCCCAGTCCTAGCACTGTGACTAGATCCATGACCTGCTGTTGTGGTTTTTATTAGC
Source organism: Pomacea canaliculata (assembly GCF_003073045.1). Taxonomy (NCBI): domain Eukaryota; kingdom Metazoa; phylum Mollusca; class Gastropoda; order Architaenioglossa; family Ampullariidae; genus Pomacea; species Pomacea canaliculata. The sequence continues at coordinate 15,938,598 of NC_037596.1, read as the reverse complement.
TGTCATAAACCAACCTGTGAAAAATAAATACTGTTTGTAAAGATATCAATGTGTGTCAACGTGATACACCATAATTTTAACAGCAGTGATGCTTTTATTAGCTCACCTGACAACACCATTTGACAAACCTTCCACAGCTACCACACCTTTCTTTTCGATCAGTTGAAAGCCCACATGAAGACGACATTGATCTGACGGCAGGTAGCGACAGTAAACCACTCACTCAGTCGACTGCATGCCAACCGCCATTTTCCTCCACATGCTGAGAACATCGACTGCAGCAAGAGCAAAGTTTTGTTGGAAGCTGCGCCCAGACAGACTGTCTTTGTGGGAGGTAGGATAGAATGTGTCAGTCTCATGAGGAGCGAAGGTTTCGGGCAGGAGTGTGAACAAACAAGATTTCAGTAAAGTAGTGGGGGAGGTGTCTTCAAAGAATCCACAGCATAGAGTTAAGAGCTTGTAGTCTATTGTAGCTTTATCTGATAGCAATAAAGATAGTGAAGAAGTGGTCTGACATGTTTACATTTGAGAGTCGGGACAACGAGACGAGCAGGTGATTTCTGGACTTTCTAAAGCTTATCAATGATAACCAATGTTGACTACCAGCAAGAAAAGAGTTGCAGTGGTCTAGTTCAGACGGGACGAATGGACAGATGAGAACTTTGATTGACAGAGTATGACGAATGGAGCTGATTTTCCGTTGCTTATAATATGCACCATGACAGGTGTGAGCAACATGTTCATCAAGAGACATGTCACCAGACATTATCTAACCTATGTCACGTGCGTCGGCATCGTCTACCGAGCAGAGACACAGTAAAGGGTAACCCTTGCTCTCCTCTTTGAAAAAAATAAAAGCTTGCTTTTTGTCATTTAGTTTTCACTAGTTGTGGATCATCGATCGTCTAACATCGGAAATACGATCTTAGATGCTCTCAGTACCAGTGTGTGCCTGAGAAGGAAAACAGCTGGACACATTTCTGGCAAAAGGAGAGACTAATCCAGTTTGTAATTGCACGACATCACATTTAATTTTGAATTCTGTTTATTTATGTAATGAAAGGTCTGTCTCGTGAAATTTCTAATGCAGCGTTTGTCCAAAAACTACTGAATTAAACTGTGACAGTTGATGTCTACGTCTTCGAATAGTCTAGCTAGAGGAGACATATATTCGTTTATATAAGAAAATAAAGTTGTGGAGATGACAATGATTACGGAGGAAGAAAGAGACAGAGAACAAGTAACGTTACAGGTTGACTTCCAAGTTTATTCTTTCTTCAAATTGATTGTGTGTGTGTGGATTGTTTAGACACGTTTCGGACTCGAGTTTCGTGTCACATTGATGACTTCAGCACCGTCCCCTGAAAATCATTTCGAAGCTGATCATATTCCTAGAAATAGACCCTAGATTGTTAAAAATAGAATAAAATGAAAGCACTTGAACAACACTTTTATTTCGGTCGACTGCCCTTTGACTGTTTTGAATAAAATCAGCAGCACCACTTCAGGGAATAGAATTCCCATACACATTCCAACACATTCCGGCTTCAGTCCGCAGGCAAGAAGAACATCCTGCGGTGCATCAGGCTGCCTGTCTCTGCAAATGTCGGGTTCAGTCTCTGTACAAGAGATAATGTCTGCAACATTCAATACACAGCAGGCAGCCACATCACCATCTGTGTCTTCCCCACTGTCACTGCCGACTCTGAGCACAAAGAAACTCCTCGCTTTTGTGAGTTTCATTAGGTGGGAGAGAGGGTATGACAATGGAACTTAAAGGTTTACTTTCCTTTAAAAAAATACGGAAAATAAAATTTTTATTTCTAGGTTGGGTGTGACGATAAAACGTAAAGATTTTATCCCCGTAAAGATGAATTTAAGAAAAATAAAAAAATATATTCCCTGCATCTTAAATTATTTTATTTTTCCACATTACAAAAGTTATTTTAAAAATTAATTATTTAATTAAATTAATAATTTTGGATGTTGAATCAACATAGCCGGGCAGATTAATGTTTCTTTAAAGAACTTTTAAGTTTAAAATTTGATTGACTTCTGTTTTAGTAAGAAAACTTCTCCTTTTCCTTATGAGAAAAAAAAATATTTTTGGTATAGCACAATTTCTCAAAAACTATTTATTTTAACAGCATTAGTGAGAAATATTGTTACTTTTAAAAGCGGCTTTTAAAAAGAAGGGATTTAAAATTATTCCGAAATGTCTAAATTTTTTTTTTTAAGAAGTAAATATATTTCTTTGATAGTTTTTCGCTTTCCATATAAGCTGTGTACCTGAGGTCTAAGTTCGCCATGTTTTCTCTGCTTCTCGGTGTGTCTTCAGCTCAGAATGTTTTTAAATCAGACAATGGCTGGTCAGTAAAAAGAAAGTGATGTAGAGAATTTTATGCTTACTTTGTACATGTGTGTTTACAACTCATTGCTAAAGACGTGGTATTGATGTGCAAAATATGGAATAAGTAAGTAGGAAGAATTGTCCTCTCTATTCTAATTTTCACTTTTATGGCCGCAGATCACGATTTAATGATTGATTTTCAAAGTGTATCTATACAGGCTCACATTTTAAAGATCACACCATATAAACATATTTTACCCTTAACGTAGGACAATAAAGAGAAACAAATTTGTCAAAAGAGAAAATACAGTTAAAGTGTGTAAAAGATTTTTAAAAAAGAGCTGAAATATAAGTTAAGAAAGCTTATCGAAGATATTACAATGTTTGAGAACTTATCTTCTAACATTTCATTTCGGGAAAGCTCATTTAGTAAGTTGGATTCATCATTTTATGTGCTGAACCTGTTTCTTCGATATCTCTGGGTTGTTCTTGCGCCTGTTTTGTTGTTTGTAGGACTGTCAACAAACACAATTACCATCCTCACCTTTCGTAAAATAATAATGAAAGCTGTAAGAAAAGAAAAGCCATTATTGATGTATTTTGTTTTATTGGCGGTAACCGATTCTGTTGCTTTAATGCTTTTTTTGACACCTAAATGGTTGGAGGTTTCCTACGGGGTCAGCCTGTGGTTACGTTTCACGTGTAAACTTGCAGCCTGGCTATTCGAAGTAACGGTCTGTCTGTCGTCCTGGTTCATCGTTGCCTTGACAACACATCACACGTTTTCTCTCATGGTTATGAACATTTCCAATACTATGAATCGCATGTTTCCTCTAATAATATTTGTACTAACGGTTTTTGCGTTGCTTCTAAACAGTCATCGTTTGACAGGGACAGAAGCAATCGGTAATTCATGTGTGTTCTACAATAAGTTTAATTACATAGGTTTTTTGACTGGTCCGTGGACTGTAATGGTGAATATACTTTATCTTATTATACCGTGTATTTTGGTGTTTGTTAACAGTGTTATGTTAATAAGACATAAACGTGCGGTAGACGAGGCTGCCAGAAGGACAACATCTGATGTAGTCACTGGAACCTCATCGACATCCATCACGGTTACCCTGATTGCTTTGTCTCTAGTGTTTATAGCGGTTGTCCTGCTATACTCTTTTACCTTTATTGCAACATACTTTCTAAATGATATTTTCGAACTTTGTTTTCGTCGCCTCGGATCATTTCTCTTACAGACTTTCTACTCTGTCAAATTTATTTTGTATTGTATAACATATCCAAACTTTAGACAAGCGGTGTATACTACGTTAAGATGTTGTATTTGTGGATACTTTCTAGAATCTACCCACATTCGTAACAGAAAATGTGCAATCTGTAGAATAGGAAACTAACAATGTACATTTTACTTTTTAGTAATTTTAGTGTTAGCTTCCTTGAGCAATCTTGTACAAAAAGCTCTGTTTCCTTTTTGTTAATTTTTATCTATTTTTTCTTTCCTCTTTATGTCAAAAAGTAGACATGTAGAGGTCTGAAGGATATGGAACATTGGAATACAGTAATCATTTGACTAAACGTTATCAAAATTTACCTTGCTGCTTACTACTTTTTTCTAAATTGTAGAAGTAAACAAAATACTACATTTACAGTCCAGTCGTGTTGACACAGTGTACTAATAATTACCGTTACCTCCTCATTCAGTAGCTTTACAAAAAAGTACTTTTTGATGTGCAAAAGAGTTCTCTGACTATGTAAACATTTTTCTTACTGCATGCACACATTTCTTTAATTTTTGATAAATGTTTTCGGTGGTGGTGTAAAGATATTTTCTAACAGGATACAAGTATTTTGTACCTCTACAAACATATTTTGTCGTGGAGTAAAAGTATTATCTGTGTGTAGCAAGTAGAGTTTGACTGTATAAACCAGATAAAGTGACCAGTACGACAGGAAAGCCCAATCCTTAAAGAGACATCAGACAAGGGTGTACTAGAATGGGTGAGTACTTCTGTTAAAAGTTAATATGTGTTTCCAAGTTGAAAGAAGAGAAGAGATTCAGGCACAGTGAAAAATAGAAAACAATGGATAAACGCACACCACGAGAACCCTGCAGCACATAGGTAAATATAACCGTGTGCGGACGTTTCACCGACGGACGTTTCGGAGTCGGACGTTTTGCCGACCGGCGTTTCGCCGCATTATGTCAGAGAGAGAGAGAGAGAGAGAGCTTACTTACCTCTCAAAGAATGAAAGTAACTACTAGATTACACAATAATTCTTTATTTCAAACAAAGTTTACACACAGGCTTCACAGACAGTTCACTTTGATTGTCACAGATTATGCGCAACAGCTTTGAGAAAAAACATTGATACAATGGCGAGAGAAATGTGTGAGCTAACGGTTGACATGAGGAGGGATAGTGAGAGAGAGTACACTGATACATTGATACAATGGCGAGAGAAATGTGTGAGCTAAGGGGCGTCATACACTTGACTTCGGCTAAAGGTCCCGCGTGAAATGCCGAAATGAAGTGCCCCGCGCCGAAACGTCCGGCGGCGAAACGTCCGGTCGGCAAAACGTCCGTGTACCAAATATAACTGTGAACATCAGTTTAAGCTGCTTACTTTTTAGGATGAATCTTACTGGAACCCTATGAGAAATTTGATAGCAAACCTTACTGTTCAAGGCAAGAAAAAGAAAACAAAACAAGAAGCAACTTATAAAGGTGTAATCCTGAGTACAGTGATACCTCGGTTCTCGAACGCCTTGACTTTCGACCAAATCGGTATTCGACCAGGAAATTCGAAAAAATTTTGTCTTGGAATCCGAACAAATATTTGGAACTCGAACATCCGAACGTCCGAGATGAGCCGAGTTGAGCTGAATGGCGTTCATTCTGCCCAGTGCGCCTTGCTTGCGTCATCAGTGTGAGTGCAGAGAGAGAGAGAGAGTCACGTTTTTGTGGAGAGAGTCATGAAATGTGTGCAAAATGGGCAGAAATCGCAAATTTTGTTGCACAACATCACCCTGATAAAGTGGTAGCAAATAGAGCAGTAACATTTTTAATGACAATGTTATGTCCACGTTCCGCAAAATTTTGCAAAGGAGAAAAAAACAGCAACAATTGACAAATTCTTCCGTAAAAGAAATCAGACAAGCAACTGCAGAGCAAGATTCTGATTCTCCTCAGCAAAAGATTCAGAGAACAGAAACACCGAAGAGCAGTTACCCTCTGTTTTTATTGAACAGGACTCCCTTCAAAACAATAACCATCCCCCTTCCTCCTCCCTCCACATTCATTCCCTCCTGCCATAAAGTTTGGTACAGGTACAGTAAATGAAACACAATTTACTGTACAGTACAGTACATTTTATTTTTTTGTTTTTTTTTTGTTTTAATAAATACACTTTTATTTCTTATTTCTTGTTGAGACTCACGTTTTTCTACATATTATATACAAATTAGGCCAGTAAATAGGCATTTTCTGGGGCTTGGAACGAATTAATCCAGTTTCCATTATTTCCTATGGGTTTCATTGCTTCGGTTCTCGAACAATTTGGTTCTCGACCGTCCTCCCGGAACGAATTATGTTCGAGAACCGAGGTATCACTGTATCTTATAGAAACAACACATCAGGTTATTTACAATTTATCAGTTAAATCATTCTCTATGTTCTTTCCCAACTTGGAAAGATCGGAAAGAATAATATTAAGGTATATGTTTTATTTTATTATGTATATCTATGTTTCACGTTTTATCACATGACTAACTGTTTTGTGAGTGCACGTTATTATAATATACAACAAGGGTACATTATATTTAGCCTTTCTTTAGAATGAAGCTGTCAGTCTGGTGCATTCCCTGCTGTTTCCTGCCGACCACACCCTAGAAATGATTCCCCTGAGAGATGTTGTGACACTGTTTACAATTTACTTTGTTACTCCGATGGCTTGTAGATATGTGTTGAAGGTGCACGGCGTGAGTGGTAATCATTCTCACAGACACTGATGTATCAATCCACAGTCTGTTGTAGTATTTCTGGGTTTTAGTAGAAACGTGAATACTGGCTAAGGCTTGCAAGAGAAATATAGTACACAACACACATGTCGATCACACAGTTTATATCAAGACTCACTAGCCCCCACCCTTGTTGTTCCCCCGAAAGTGTTGCTCTTCCTGTTGTCGTTCCAACCCGATCTGCCAAGCCCGTCAGAGACCGACGACTGCTCTCCCGGAGACACAAAGTCGAGTCTTGTCCTAGTCCAGGGACACACGTGATGTCTTCGACGACAGCAATGCCACGCACAGACGCCGGACGGACACCACCTTGGTGCAAAGTTAATCGGTTGCTTGGAGTGTTGGTAAGCCCGCAGACGTTCTTCTTTCTTAAGACCCGGTCTCTATAAGTTTCTCTCTGGGTCTCCATTACCTATAGTCATTTTGAACATTCGCAACAACACAAACACGGAGGGATGCCATTGGTCACTCACTAACCAACCAATCAAGTAGGCAACATCGACAAGAGGATGACAACTCTACGAAAGCTTCGTCACCGCCTGTAGTGGCGTGGTTGGCGGACAGGTGTGGGAGCCCCCGTGTTGTCACTCTCTCTATCGACGTCATTGACGCCTCTTCCAGTCGGCTGGTCACGCTTGGCTGCTGTAACCACTTAGGGTTGTCTCATAATCATAAGACATCTACTCTCCTACCCTGTACAACAGCTGTACACTGGCGTATAATCCTTACTTTTCTTGCCTGAATGCCATCGAGCTTATCAACAAGCCACCATAGACAGTAAGCAGCGATTGTTACTTCCCTAGTTAGGTTACCACATGGCACACACCTACACCTCGTTTTAACCACTCACGCACAGCTTTAAATTTCTTAACGAGTGTGTCTGCCGGTCTGTCTATGCTCTAGTTGGTACATGTGTGTTGATCTGTTTACATGTGTATTGTATGTGTACTGGTCTGTACGAGTGTACGTGTGTGTATACGTGTGTTGTATTTGCATTTTAGTAGGTGTGTGAGTGTGTACTATATGTGTGCTAGTCTGTTTCACCCATTGTGCTGACCTCCATTATACACACGAATAATATTGCAGGAGGTGAGCAAGGCGTGGAGGGTACCACCTTAACAGTTGGAACAAGCAAAGAATATGGAGAACACAGGAACTAACGCCAGCTTGTATTATCCAGACGACTACACAATCTACCGATCAAACACCAGCGACTGGGGTTTGACATTTAAAATGGCTAGCTTCTGGATCCGAGGAACACTTCCGTTACCTCTTTACATCATCGGCACGTTTGGCAACGTCATCAGTATCGTGGTTCTGTCTCGTGTGACATCAGACTTCCGCTCGTCTCACCTGTGCTTTAGGGTTCTGGCGGTGTCCGATTTCCTTATAATAAACTTTGTTTTGCTAAATATGTTTGTTATTGACAGTTTCATGAATTCATTTGATGACGTGAACGACATTGGCTGTAAACTGTTCACCTGGATATCGTACATCCTCAGAGGGATGTCGTACTGGATGCCAGTGCTGCTGACAGTGGAGAGAGCTGTCGCCGTCCTCTGGCCTCATCGTGTTGGTGTATTGTTTACATACAGACGGACAAAGCTGATCATCCTAGCAATGACAGTGTTTTTCGCTTTGTTTAATTCTCACTTCATATATGGATTTAAGAACCAATTTTTCCTTTTTTTTTTAAGTCTTTCAAACAAAAGAAAATTTGGTGCGTAGCCTACTCTCAAAGCTATAATATTTTTCTACTCAACTGGTATCCAGTAGAATCAGCAGTTTACTTCTATTTACCTTTAGCTCTTGTTGTCGTTGGTAATGTTGTGCTTGTTAACACAGTGGTGAGGTCAGCACGCTCCGCGGTGTCTAACCTCTTGACGGGCGACGTGTCTCGAGATGAACGAAGGCGCAAACTTCAATCTTTGTCTTTAGTCCGGACAGTAGTTGTTGTCTCTACGGCTTTTCTCTGCTTTCTTTTTCCAGAATCTGCATATCGCACTGTGATTCCTTATTATCATGACAAAATAATTGCGGATAACAATTATATCTACGTGCACGAGTTGTTTTTTTCGATTGTACAACATCTTTATTTGATACATTCAGTGTTAAATCCGTACATTTACATTCTTACTGGACGGAAATTTAGGGAAGAATGCTCAAAGCTCCTTGGTTCTTTTTATTAGCTGTAAAATTTTAATACCTACAGCAACACTTAAGTTTCCAGTAGGAATTTGAGAGGGCTAAAGATGACGATGAGTTACACAACATGGTTTGACATTCGCATTTGTTTTCAACACACAGCACAAACCAATCATTTGTTTATAGGGTTAAGGTTTACAAAGCAATCGCAGAATATTTTTTATATTTTACCAAAATTTAAGCTTTTAACGAATCAACATTTAATAAAGGCTTAACACAATCTTTAAACTATCTTTAACAATCATATACTTTAGACCTCTACTCATTTTATAAATGTTTCATAGCATCAAAACAATAACCATGACACTGATCTAGGTCCTAGTCTTTTATAACAGACACTTAAGTTGCTCGGATAGTTCTTTGCTTAGTTTCTACTTCTAAAAATGAAGATGCTTGTCTTAAATCGAGTTAGCTTTATAAGTGCTGACCACCGACGTGTATAAGTAGATTGCTGTAAGTTTGCTGAGACCAGCCTTAGCATCTTGCGAAGTTCTTCGCTGTTAGTCTCGTCGAGTGTAAATAATAAATGTGATTAAACTGGAAACTTTGTAAAAACCTCCCTTGTTGTAGTAAATAACTGGAAAAATGTCTTCCAGCAGTCCAGAAATACATAGCTGGACTGTGATGCCCAGAAGGTCGTGCGAATCTTCACCTGTCGAGCTTCTCACGTGGGAAAGGAGAGCGGCTGTAAACACAGGTGTACTGACTCGACCCTGGGACAAATTAGAATGATTTCAGTAAAATGTTTATTATTGGCTAAGTACAATTTTCAACTATACCGACACTAGGAGGGCTATTGTCTTCCTAAGCTTGAAAAATTTTGGTTTACCATGAACCAAGGGCAAGCAATGTTAATTGTCTGACAGCAACACTGAATTTTTAAGGATAATTTTTACCAGATTCTCTCTACATAAATCAATAAGAAAAAGATTTTAAGGTGAAAGTGAATTCAAAATTAATTGTTTATCTTTGATTGAAAGCGGATGGCGAAGACTATTGGTTCTCACGGTTAAAATACCATTAAAATAAACAGTTTCAATGAAACAAGTTATTGTTGAGTATCTTCAACTGCTTGACTATAAGTTAAAACATTTGTTATGTAAACCAACATAACATGGTGTAGTCACTGTGCATACAGGTCTAATATTGATTGTATTTATGTTTACGTTTATGTATTTTAAATGTTAAGGATATATGCGAGCTACACATCAGCTTGTCTTTCTGATCTAGTGATAAGAGATAACACCTTAAGGCAGCGTTTCTCAACCTGTGGGGCGCGACCCCCTGGGGGGTCGCGACGTGCCTACAAGGGGGTCGCGAAGGTGGTCATTTTTTAAAGAAGTTTCTTATACTGATATTAGTGAAATTAGTTTACATTGTGTAACCGAGTGGTGAGGGCAATCAAACTCCAAATCTCTTCTCCCTATTCAAGTACACTGTCTCGGCAATGCAGTGACTTCTCACTTCCAAAACTCAAAACACAATCCCCCTCTCAACAATTAAGCCTCCAATCTCCCTCCTCTCACCTTTTGCCCTCTCTCTTCCCCAATCTCTCATCGCTGACTCCCCTCTCCCTCTCCAGTCACACCTCTCTTTTTTTTTTTTTAAACATCTAAAAGGCACGCATTCAGGAAACGTCCATCATTCACACCCTTTCATTCGCAGTGCTCAGTCCTAGTACTCTATAGGTCCCTGACAGAAGGCCATGACCAGACAATGAGCTGCGACTGGATAAAGACAGCAGTTTTAATCCAAATTTTGGATGCAAGTACACGTGTTTGTTCTGAAGAAGATAGCCATGGATAAATTTGTGCTGCGAAAAGGAACTGATTGCGGTGGTTTTTTGAAAAGAAAAAGTGAAGAAACGAGCGATGTGCAAGTTTTGGGTGCTGAGCCGATGAAAAACCAGAAAGGCCTGCTACGAAAGTAAGAAAGTATGACAATGAATACTTGAAAACTGTTTTACAAACATTATGTTGATGGTAAAGAACGCCACAGTGTGTTGTTTGCCTCGCAATATTAGCTCCAGAGAGTATGAAGCCAAACAAACTACGCGCCATTTGGAAACTCGCCATGCGGAGTTAGCTTGCAAACCTCTCGAATTTTTTGAACGAAAATTGCAAGAATACAAAAGAGACAAAAAACATTTGTCTCACATACATCAATTCCTAAGAAAGCTTTGATGGCTTCGTATCAAGTTTCCTATCGCATTGCTCAAAACAAAAAAGCACATACGATCGGAGAGTCATTAATACTGCCTCATTAATCAAAGTGCATGAGTGTCCAATAAAATAATATTTATTAGCACCGCAGAATTTACTTTAGTAAAATTTCATTAACAGTTATACTTCTGGCAGATACGAACTTTGTTCTTCCGTTGTTGAATTCCACGACGCGGCGTTCGAGGTTAGCTAAGGCTCCCCCCCCCCCCGCTCTTCCACCGACCTAGCTGGATAAGGGGGGTCGCGGACGTACCGGTGTTCGTCAGGGGGGTCGTCACATGTAAAAGGTTGAGAACCACTGCCTTAAGGTATTATCTCTATCATCATCAATTACAGTCAAATATTTAAGTGGATGACATTTGAACTCCTCCTGATATTTTATTTTATTTTATTTTATTTTATTTGATGTTTTGAATGAAAGTTGTTGATTATACAAATTGTTTCTTACATTTTTGTGAATTGTGAAAAACACTGTTATATTTTTTGCTTCGTTTGCAAAGTGTTATATTATATCCTGGCATTGTGACATGTTGTACTTACCTGAAATGTATCTCGCAAAGGGCATCGAACTGATGGCGATGACATTTACGATGTGAATAATTAATAATAGAACCAACAATGATATTTATTACAACGGAGATTGAGTATATGATGCGTAATAAGGCCTACGGTAGTGAACATATTACTCTGTAATAAGCTGCTTGATGCTAGACATTATGGTAGACGTGTAAAGGTGAGTGTACAGAAAATGTATACGACAGTGTTTACTTTTGTAACCCGCTCTTTCTCCCTCGATACGTGTGGTATGATGAACACAAAATACGTCAAGTATACGTCGAGTTTACGTCAAGATGTACACTTGAAGGACTTATTACTCACAGGTGTACTTTGTAGTCTAGTAGAAAGCAAGAAGCCAGTCCTGCCAATAAAAGTCCCAGATGTAAAATGCAGTCATGGCTCAGGTAAACACAACAAGCTGCAGCTTATCTGAAGCTGTAGACATAAACATTACAAACTGAAGGTATAAACCATAAACAACACTGTTTTCGGCTCTCTCTCTCTCCACATACACACAAGAAAACTTATTGCACCCAAAACACACACAAACACACAGATACACAACTTTCACCTGATCACCCGTTACAAGTTAGTCCTGAGCGGATCAAATAATGAACGAATCTTTATTATCGCGGATAACAGGACAAGGAAAAATATGCTTTTGTACGTCTACCTATTGGTCTAATTAGCAAAAATAAAAACATTACATTAATTGGAATAAAGGTAATAAAAGCAGAGATATATTATGATCTGCACAGATATGGTGGTTGGTATCGGCATTGTCGCCGTACTCTGCCCTCATACTGATCCCTTCACTTACAATTCTTTCGTTTGAGAAGCTGTAAATACGCACAAAAAATGCAATAGATAAAGAGATGCTCCGAATGGGCACGATACAAAGACAGCAATTACTGGCAGAAATGTCATTGGAAGTTAAAAAAAAGTCAGTTCTGCCAGAGGCTTTAACGACTCTGTGTACAAATGTAAGTAAAGATATCCCAGAACCGAAAAAGAAATTTTCATTTCCTCTAAAGAAGGCGATTCCAGTAGTTCTCAGCAGGTGATATACCGACTTCGTCTTTCCCAGCGGTCTGTGATTGATTTGAACAGACAAGAGGACAATGTTCATACTACACTTGTATGTTGTCTGCCAGCGCCATCGCCATCTGCTTTTCGTATTCGGGTTTGGGAGCTTACACAATCCTTAGGAAAATATAGATATAAAGCTTATATAGTACTTTTCTGCTGTTTGTATTATTTTTTCGCTGATATATTGTCTTAAAAGAAATACAGTATATTTCTCCAAACTCTGACTATTGTTGACATGTGAGTGATAAAATATACTCAAATAGCCTCCAGTTGTCATTAGAGTCGTCCTTCGTATTTAATGTCTGCTGCTTATACACCAGGATGACTGCTAGTGATTAGTCGTGGTAACGAATGCTTGGCGGGTACTAAAACTACACATGATTTGGAGTAGTAATAAGTATTGACCAACCTTTATTTCTCTGCATACCCATCGTGAATAATTCGTATTTTCTTTCATGTCCTCATGCGGGTGCGTTTTCGTGATTGATGCAAGTGCTTGCAAGCTCCTACAGTTCTATCCTTGACACGTGCCAAGTGTCTACTCCATCAGTTCTTGAAATAAGTGTCTGTGATGTCCAGCAGAACGATGTGGTGTCGTCCTGTCAACTTTGGTCATGTTTACCAGCGCACAATATTCGAGAACAACAAATACGTATCTCGTAGGTATCCTTCATTAAAGTTCATTATTACTACAGTACACTAGATTCTCTTTTAACCTTTGATGTTTTTAACCTCTAATATGAAGAGTCATCTTTGAGGGCTTGATAATGAATCGTCTCTATAGAAGTATATGGATGCCTCTTTTGGTTATACTACCATACAGATACAATCCCAATCTTCTACAGCACAGACTGCCTCACGCACCGACTCACTGTCAGTACTAAATGAAAAATAGAGTTCAGTGTCATCTGCAAACATCTTACGGTTCACATTATGCTTCTCAATGAGAGGACCAAGCTGAGATGTGTCAATAGAAAATAGAAACGGGCCCAAAACAGAGCCCTGCGGGACACCGCACAGCAATTGAACTGTCACTGAAGAAGCTTGATTGACCATCACCCTTTGTGTGCGGTCACTGAGGTAGGAATGGAACCACTGCAAGGCGGAACCACCAATGCCCACCTTCATCTGGAGACGAGTTAGTAGAGTGGTGTGATCAATGACATCGAAGGCCGCACTCAGATCAAGGAGGACCACAAGAGTCACTTTCCCTGCACTGCACAGAAGATCGTTCATAAGACGATTACGGTTACGAGGACATTGACGACTGTAGACGACGGGCCCATTGTAACTGTCTCTCAAACGCTTCCTTGTGTAGTGTTTTCAATCGTTTCCTCACTCTCAAAAGAAATAATTTAAAGATAAATGTTGGGAGGAATGATCGTTGAGACATGTAAATCTTTCATTATTATGGGAACAAGTTGGACCAAATAAAATATCTTATAACATCTTCAACACAGGATCAATAAAACTAACTTTGTTTAACGGGAGAGAAATGAAAGCAGATTTTTATAATATTTGTTAGTTTGTTATAATAGTTTTTTTACACACCTTCGACGTAAATATCCTAAAGCTTTTCAACTTCCGGCTCAGCATTCCACAGTTTCAAGAACCAGGTCCTAGAATCTTTGTTTGTGACAATCTTCCGGAGATTGTATTTGCCCCCGGGTGGCCCTAGACACCCACACAGTTCTGCCGAGCTTGTACAGGTGTCGTCAGACTGTTTGATAAAACATCTCGTGTCAAACATACTTGCACCTCTACGAAGATGCAGTATATAGACGGTAATGTCGTGGCTGTCCTTAACAACATAAGGGAAGGAAAATCGGATTTCAAACATTTCATTGAGAGCTAGAGTCAGGTTTTGGTTATTTCCCTTTACTTCCTCGTGATTTGTGTTTGGCGTTGAATAAACGATGAAAAAATATCAGAAACTAGGAGATTGATTTTTTGAATGATTTTGAAAGATCATTTTTTTGTGTAAACTTTTAATGTAAATAATGCTGTTAATCATTATCTCTACTTTTATTTTGTTAAGATATCTTTTGTCAACTACTTATTTACAAGGGAAGACAAAATTTATCGTAGTATATTGACGACAGCAAAGTACGGCAGTGGTTTTAGCTGTGTAAAGGCGTGAATGATGCTTACAGAGAGGATAAAGCCTTTTTAAAATCAGATGAATTATTGTTTTCGCCTATGTTTAGGAGTTTGTTGTTTCGTTGTTATTATTTGACAATATTCAAAAATACAGCTGTTCGCTACATTTCAATCTCTTTATTATAAAGCCGACATGGTGAGCAACTTCACTAGACAGCACCAGACCACCAGCCAGCAAAACCTGAGATCAATTAAAAAACAAATATTTTTGTTTTTGCATTTGGGTTTAGGAACTCAAAATAATGAGGCAAAGGTTAGGTTTTGTGTATTTAGACTGAAGTTAAACTAAAAATAGTTTTATGCAAATTTTCTTTAAATTTCTTCAGTTGTTTAGCTTTAATTTTAAAATAAATATAGCTATATGCATAAAATTAGTTTACCATCGAATTAAATTATTTAGGTTTCTGTTTGCGGATTGCTGATAGGGTAAGGCTTGCAATAACACGTGGGTAAGTGCGTGATTCTCGATTATCGGACGAGAGTCTGCGCCTATCTGTGTGTGTGTGTGTGTGTGTGTGTGTGTGTGTGTGTGTGTGTGTGTGTGTGTGTGCGTGAGTGTGTGTGTGTGTGTGTGTCTATGTTTTCTCCGTGCTAGGGTTAAAACTTTGTTTGCTAAGAGATGGGCTGTATTAGAGTACCCTATTGGTTGTTGATTTAGAGATATGTCTGCCGAGCAGCTCTCTAAGCGCGCACCGTTTTTGCTGGTTCAGTTTGAAAGGAGAACTAAATAGGTCTACATCAGGTCATGGCTATAGGTCGGTATTGTAGGTGGAAGTTTTTTGTTTCATGATGAGGCTACCTATTGACAGTTGTTCTTTCCTTTTCTCCAAAGGATTTTTAAATGCCTTTATTTTTGTTCACTTTTTTGAAAGTGTTATTATCTTGTCGCCCGTGTCATCTTTTTTCATCAAAACGTCTTACATTCTTCGTGTGATCTTGTCAACCTTGTCCTGCTTCTCGTCGTCGCTGCGTTTCTTCAGCTTCATCACCTCGTCTTCTTCGCCCTTCCGCTGCTACTTGGGCGGAGTCTCAACCTGTCTACCTTCCGTCCTCCTTTCATTTCTTCGTTTTCTTGCATCGTGGACTGTGGACCAGCAAAAGGTCCCGGCACACACCGAACAGACAGTCCCATTGTGGTCAGCGTGAGAGAGTCGGGTAAGACAATAGAAAGTGAAGGAGACAGTGTCAACAGAGTGCAAAGTGTCTACACCTAACGTCACGCCTGTACGCCTAAGGGGCAACAACTCTAACAATACCGTTCTGCAGTATGTGCTGGTGTTTGTTGTTTTTGTTTCGTTAATATTTTCGCTGCTATCGTCCTTTATTATCTTTTTCCTTTTTTGCGTGGAGAAGTCCCCTGTTTTCTAGGGTGTGTGTGTGCGTGTACATATAAATGTATTTCTTCAATATTTTTTATCTTTTTTTTCTCATTTTTATCTACATTTTTATTAAACTTATTATTTGTACCGTTCATTTCATCTTTGTTCTTTTCTGCGTTCATCAAGTGTTCGATATTACCTACCTTTGGCTGAGCGACTGTGTGTCGTGTCGGCTGTGTAAGTGTTGCGAGCTTGCATCCGGCGACACTTGGGGCGATTCGCGACATAGGGGATGACATCTTATTTAACTCTAAAATATGTAATGACCAGCAAATTTTTTTTACTAATTTATTATTTAAAACCCTCAAAATACTTGTAATTTCCAGTACGATGAGCTGAAAGAAGGAAAGAATGAGTAGATGATGAAAAGAATTTTTTCTCTTTATTTTCTGTTGTTGTTGCTTCTGTTGTGTCACGACGCCGCTAGTGCCTCTCGTCTTTCACTCTCTCCAACACACCAGCGGGTCGGACAATTGGGCGTTCCTTCTCTCAGAAAAAAAAAGATTGGCCTGTACGAGTCTCCCTGTGTTTACTAAACAAAAACTCAAAAGAACGAATCCTGACTAAATAAATACAGTCACTAACACAACGGCTTTGACTATCACACTCAATCTGTTACTCACTCACGAGGCACATTGTCTTAGCAAAGGCTCTCTTCTAACTCACTCCGCCTACTCTCCGCTCTCTAGCCTCCTTCTTCTTCTTCTTCCACTCGCCAACGTTCTTCCTCTTCCTTCTGCTCTCTAACGTCCCTCTTCCTCTTCCTTCTGCTCTCTAAAGTCCCAACCTCTCTTCTTCTTCTAGCTGCTTTCTAACGTTACCTCATTTTGACGTCACTATTTTCCTGACGTCACTTGACGTCATTTATCACGTTCCATTTAGAGAACGTCCGTCATTCGCTCCCTTTCATCCACACACGCGCCCAGTCCTAGCACTCTGACTAGATCCATGACATTCTGTTGTGGTTTTTATTAGCTGTCATAAACCAACCTGTGAAAAATAAATACTGTTTGTAAAGATATCAATGTGTGTCAACGTGATACACCATAATTTTAACAGCAGTGATGCTTTTATTAGCTCACATGACAACACCATTTGACAAACCCTCCACAGCTACCACATCTGTCTTTACGATCAGTTGAAAGCCCACATGCAGACGACATTGATCTGACGGCAGGTAGCGACAGTAAACCACTCACTCAGTCGACTGCATGCCAACCGCCATTGTCCTCCACATGCTGAGAACATTAACTGCAGCAAGAGCAAAGTTTTGTTGGAAGCTGCGCCCAGACTGACTGTCTTTGTGGGAGGTAGGATAGAATGTGTCAGTCTCATGAGGTTACTGGCAGGAGTGTGAACAAACAAGATTTCACTAAAGTAGTGGGGGAGGTGTCTTCAAACAATCCACAGCATAGAGTTGAGAGCTTTTAGTCTATTGTAGATTTAACGAGACGATCAGCTGATTTCTGGACTTTCTAAAGCTTATCAATGATGAACTGTGCACAACCAGCAAGAAGAGAGTTGCAGTGGTGTAGCTTAGACAGGACGAATGGACAGATGAGATCTTTGGTAGTTGAGATGGACAGAGTATGACGAATGGTTCTTATTTTCCGTTGCTTATAATATGCAACATGACAGGTATGAGAAACCTGTTCATCAAGAGACACGTCAGCAGACATTATCTAACCTATGTCACGTGCATCGGAATCGTCTACCGAGCAGAGACACAGTAAAGGGTAACCTCTTGCTCTCCTCTTGGGAAAAAAAGTAAAAGCTTGATTTTCGTCCTTTTGTTTTCACTTGTTGTGGACCATCGATGGTCTAATATCAAAAATACGATGCTCTCAATAGCAGTGTGTTCCTGAGAAGAAAATAGTTGGACAAATTGCAACGGGGTTCTGGCAAAAGGAGCGACTAATCCAGTTTCTAATTACACGACATCACATTTAATATTGAATTCTGTTTATTTATATGATGAAAAGTCTGTTTCATGCTTTTTTTATGCAGCTTTCGTCCAACATCTACTGAATTAAAATGTGACAGTTGATGGCTACGTCTTCGAATAGTCTAGCTAGAGTAGACATATCTTCATGTACATAAGAAAATAAAGTTGTGATTACGGAGAAAGAAAGAGACAGAGAACAACTAACGCTGCAGGTTGTCATTTAAAGTTATTCTTTCTTCAAATTGATTGTGTGTGTGTGTGGATTGTTTAGACACGTTTCGGACTCAAGTTTCGTTCCACATTGATGACTTCAGTAGCGTCCCCGGAAAATCATTTCGAAGCTGATCATATTCCTAGAAATAGACCTAAGATTGTTAAAAATAGAATAAAAGGAAAGCATTTTGAACAACACCTTTATTTCGGTCGACTGCCTTTTGACTGTATTTAGTAAAATCAGCAGCATCACTTTCAGGGAATAGAATTCCCACACACATTCCAACACATTCCGGCTTCAGTCCGCAGGCAAGAAGAACACCATGCGGTGCATCAGGCTGCCTGTCTCTGTAGCAAATGTAGGGTTCAGTCTCTGTACAAGAGATAATGTCTGCAACATTCAATACACAGCAGGCAGCCACATCACCATCTGTGTCTTCCCCACTGTCACTGCCGACTGTGAGCACAAAGAAACTCCTCGCTTTTGTGAGTTTCATTAGATGGGAGAGAGGGTATGACAATGCAACTAAAAGGCTTAATTTCCTTGAAAAAAAAAAAAAACGGAAAATAAAATTCTTATTTCTAGGGTGGGTGTTGCGATAAACCGTAAAGATTTTATCCCCATAAAGATGAATTTAAGACAAATAAAAATTTATATTCCCTGAATCTTAAATTATTTTATTTTTAAATTAATAAAGTTATTCTAAAAGTTAATTATTTAATTAAATTAATAAAGGTGGATGTTGAATCAAAATATCCTGGCAGATTAATGTTTCTTTCAATAACTTTAAAATTTGATTGACTTCTGAAGAGAAAAAAACTATTTTTGGTATGGCACAATTTCTCAAAAACTATTTATTTTAACAGCCTTACGGAGAAGAAAGGTTACTTTTAAAAGCGGCATTTAAAAAGAAGGGATTTAAAATTAATTCGAAATGTCGGAAATTTTTTTGAAAGTCGTAAATATATTTCTTTGATAGTTCTTCGCTTTCCATATAAGCTGTGTAGGTGAGGCCTAGGGTCGCCATGTTTTCTCTGCTTCTCCGTGTGTCTTCAACTCAGTAAGAAGAAAGTGATGTAGAGAATTTTATGTTTACTTTGTACATGTGTGTTTTTTACAACTCATTGCTAAAGACGTGGTATTGATGTGCAAAATATGGTTAGTAAGTAGGAATTTTCCTCTCTATTCTAATTTTCACTTTTATGGTCTCAGATCACGATTTAGTGATTGATTGTCAAGGTGTATCTATACAGGCTCACATTTTAAAGATCACACCATATAAACATATTTTACCCTTAACAGGACAATAAAGAGAAACAAATTTGTCAAGAGAGAAATAGTGATTTTCAGACAAAATACAGTTAAATTGTGTAACAGATTTTGAAAAAAATGTCTGAAACATAAGTAAAGAAAGCTTACCGTAGATATTACAATGTTTGAGAATATATCTTCTAACATTACAATCTGGGAAAGCTCATTTAGAAAGTTGGCTTCATCTCTTTATATGCTGAACCTGTTTCATCGGTATCTCTGGGTCGTTCTGTCGCCTGTTTTGTTGTTCGTGGGACTGCCCACAAACACACTTACCATCCTTACTTTTCGTAAAATAATAATGAAAGCTGTAAGAAAAGAAAAGCCGATATTAATGTATTTTGTTTTATTGGCGGTAAACGATTCTGTTGCTTTATTCGTATTTTTGACACCTGCCTGGCTGAATGTTTCCTACGGGGTCAGCCTGTGGTCACGTGTCACGTGTAAACTTGCAGCCTGGTTATTCCAAGTAACGGCCTGTCTGTCGTCATGGTTCTTCGTTACCTTGACAACACATCACACTTTTTCTCTCATCGTTACGAACATTTCCAAAACTATGAATCGCATGTTTCCTGTAATACTATTTGTACTCACGGTTTGTGCCTTGCTTATAAACAGTCATCTTTTGAAAGGTACAGAAGTAGTCGGTAATTTATGTGAGCTTATCAATGACTTCAATTACCTAGTTTTTTTCAAAGGTCCGTGGACTGTCACCACGCAAACACTTTTTTTTATTATACCATGTATTCTGGTGTTTGTTAACAGTGTTATGTTAATAAGACATAAACGTGCGATAGACGACGCTGCCAGAAGGACAACATCTGATGTAGTCACTGGAACCTCATCGACATCCATCACGGTTACCCTGATTGCTTTGTCTCTAGTGTTTATAGCGGTTGTCCTGCTATACTGTTCTATCTTTATTGCAACATACTTTCTAAATAATATTTTCGCTTTTTATTTTCGTCTCTTCGGATTATTTCTTTTACAGACTTTCTATTCAGTCAAATTTTTTATGTATTGTCTAACATATCCAAACTTTAGACAAATGCTGTATGCTACGTTTAGATAATGTGTGTGTGGATACATTTTAGAATCTACCCACTTTCGTAAAAGAAAATGTTCAACTGTAGAATAGGAAACTAAGAATGTACATCTTACTTTTTAGTAATTTGAGTGTTAGCTACCTTGAACAATCTATTTCAAAAAGCTCTGTTTCCTTTTTGTTCGTTTTTATCTATTTTTTCTTTCTTCTTTATGACAAAAAGTACACGTGTAGAGGTCTGAAGGATAGGAAACATTTTCTTATGAGAGTAGTGGAAAACAGTAATAATTTGACTAAACCTTATCAAAATTTATGATGCTGCTTATTAATTTTTTTTACTTGTAGAAGTAAACAAAGAACTACATTTACAGTGCAATCGTGCTTACACAGTGTACTAATAATTACCGTTACCTCCTCATTCAGTAGCTTTATAAGAATGCCCTTTTTGCTGTGCAAAGCGGTTGTCCTGCAAAAAGATTCTTTATTGCAACATACTTTCTAAATGAAATTTTTGCTTTTTATAATCGTTTCCTCGGATATTTTCTTTTACCGACTTTCTATTCAGTCACATTGTTTTTGTATTGTCTAACATATACAAGCTTTACCCAGATGGTGTATGATATGTTTAGATGTGTGTGTGGATACGTTCAAGAATCTCCCCACTTTCGAAAAAAGAAAGTGTGCAATCTGTAGAATATGAAACTAAGAATGTCCATTTTACTTTCTATCAATTTTAGTTTAGCTACCTTGAACAATCTATTTCAAAAAGCCCTGTATCCTTTTTGTTAATTTGTATCTATTTTTTCTTTCTCTGACAAAAAGTACACATGTAGAGGTCTCAAGGATAGGGCACATTTTTTTATGAGTGTAATGGACATTCAATTATACATACGAATAATTATCGCAGGAGGTGAGCAAGGCGTGGAGGGTACCACCTTAATAGTTGGAACAAGGAAAAGAATATGGAAAACACAGGAACTAACGCCAGCTTTTCGTATCCGGACGACTACACCACCTTTCGATCAAAAACCAGCGACTGGGGTTTGACATTTAAAATGGCTAGCTTCTGGATCCAAGGAACACTTCCGTTACCTCTTTACATCATTGGCACGTTCGGCAACGTCATCAGTATCGTGGTTCTGTCTCGTGTGACATCAGACTTCCGCTCGTCTCACCTGTGCTTTAGGGTTCTGGCCGTGTCCGATTTGTTTACAATAAACTTTACTTTGTTAAATATGTTTATTAGTGAGAATTTTAACACTTCATATGATCTTGTGAACGACATTTCCTGTAAATTGACCTGCTGGATAGGGTACAACCTCAGAGGGATGTCGTGCTGGATGCCAGTGCTGCTGACAGTGGAGAGAGCTGTCGCCGTCCTCTGGCCTCATCGTGTTGGTGTATTGTTTACATACAGACGGACGAAACTGATTATTCTTTTAATAACAGCATTTTTTGCTTTGTTTAATTCTCACTACATATATGGATTTAAGTTGCGATCTTTTCTGTTTTTTTTAAAGTCTCTCCAACAACATTACATTGTGTGCGCAGCCTCCGCTGGAAGCTATCATACTTTTATAATCAACTGGTATTCATTAGAATCAACAGTTTTCTTCTATTTACCATTAAGCCTAATTGTCGTTTGTAATGTTGTGCTTGTAAACACAGTGGTGAGGTCAACACGTTCACGGGTGTCCAACCTGTTGACGGGCGACGTGTCTCGAGATGAACGAAGGCGCAAACTTCAATCTTTGTCTTTAGTCCGGACCGTACTTGTTATCTCTACAGCTTTTTTCTGCTTTCTTTTTCCTGAATGTGTTTATCGTGCTTTAATTCCGTATAATAGTGTCAAATTTCTTGCGGATGACAATTATGTAAACGTGAGCCAATTGTTTTTTTCGATTGCACAACTGCTTTTTTGTGTACATTCAGTGTTAAATCCGTACATCTACTTTCTCACTGGACGGAAATTTAGGAGAGAATGCGTAAAGCTTCTTGGTTCTTTTTATTAGCTACAAAATTTTAATAATTGCAAGAATACTTAAATTTCCAGCAGAAATTTGAGAGGGCTAAAGATGACGATGCGTTACACCACATGGTTTGACATTCGCATTTGTTTTCAACACACAGCGAAAACCAATCATTTGTTTCTAGCCTTAAGGTTTACAAAACCATCACAGAATATTTTTTATAGTTTACAAAAATTTTAGCTTTTAACAAAAAGGAATCAACATTTAATATATGCTTAACACAATCTTTAAAATATTTATAATAATCAAATACTTTCGACCTCTAGTCATATAAATGGGTCATGACAGCAAAAACAACAATAACCATGACACTGATCTAGGTCCTAGTCTTCTATAACAGACAATAAAGTTGTTCGGATAGTTCTTTGCCTAGTTTTCACTTCTAAAAATGAAGATGTTCTTAAAACGAGTTAGCCTTATAGGTGGTGACCACGGACGTGTATAGGTAGATTGGTGTTATCTTGCCGAGACCAGACTTAGCATCTTGCTGTTAGTCATCGCTGTTAGTCTCGTTGAGTCTAAATAACAAATGTGATTAAACGGGAAACTTTGTAAAGACCTCCCTTGTTGTAGTAAATAACTAGAAAAATGTCTTCCAGCAGTCCAGAAATACATAGCTGGACTGTGAGGCCCCTAGGGTGGTGCGAGCTTCTCACGAGGGGAGGAGAGCGGCTGTAAGCACAGGTGTACTGACTCGACCCTGGGACAAATTAAGATGATTTCAGTATAATGTTTATTATTGGATTAGTGCAATTTTCAACTATACCGACACTAGGAGGGCTTTTGTCTTCCTAAGCTTGAAAAATTGTGGTTTACAATGAACCAAGGGCGAGCAATGTTAGGTGTCTGACAGCAACATTGAATTTTTAAGGACAATTTTTACCAGATTCTCTCTACATCAATCAATAAGAAAAAGATTTTAACGTGAAAGTGAATTCGAAATTAATTTTTTATCTTCGATTGAAAGCGGATGACGAAGACTGTTGGTTCTCACAATACCACTAAAATAAACAGTTTCAATGAAACAGGTTATTGTGAAGAATCTTGAACTGCTTGACTATAAGTTAAAAGAGTTGTTGTTTAAACCAACATAACGCGGTGTAGTCACTGTGCATACGGGTCTAATATTGATAGTATTACAGGGCTTCTACTAAGGCTAAATTCTTTGGGGTCCCAGGGACCCCTTCTTCAGATTTCTAAGGGGTCCCAGGCTAACTCTAAGGGGTCTCTTTACAAAGTTGAAAAAAAACCCAACAAATCAACTACTTTACTCAACTGCCTTTCAGGCACACAAAGCACTGTCATGTCTAGTCAGAACCGGCGACATTTCTGTGCCGTGAAGTCCGTGCAAGCATCTGTGATGAGCTTATGCTCACTGTACTTGGGGTGCTCACTTTCTTTCCGTTTCTGAGACGATGATTCTAACCACGCTGTCAACATCTTAGAACTCTTCCCAGTAAAGAAAAAAAAAAAAACTCAGTGCAAGGGAAGTGACTCTCACCCTGTAGCAGACGAAAATAGATTGGACTACGATGTCAGACACTACATTTACCGAATTTTGTATCTGTTCTTCGCCCAAATTTGAAGGGGTCCCCTGCGACCCCATTGACGAAAATTGAAGGGGTCCTCCCAACTTTTAATGCGTACTGTACGCAATTTAGTCATAGCGATAACACGTTATCATCATCAATTGCAATCAAATCTTTATATGGTGTACATTTGAATTGCTCCTGATATTTTATTCTATTTATGTTGTGAATGAAAGTCGTTGATTATACAAATTGTTTCTCAAATTTTTGTAAATTATGAAAAAAACTATGTTATATTTTTGTTTTGTTTGTAAAGTGACATTTTATCCCCTGGCATTCTGACATGTTATACTTACCTGAAATGTATCTGTCAAAGGGCATCGAACTGATGGCGATGACATTTACGATGTGAATAATTAATAATAGAACCAACAATGAAATTTATTACAACGGAGAATACATACATGATGCGTACTAAGGACTACGTTAGTGAACATGTTACTCTGTAATATGCTGCTTGATGCCAGACATTATGATAGACGTGTAAAGGTGAGTGTACAGAAAATGTATACGACAGTGTTCACTTTTTTAACACTCTGTTTCTCCATCGATACACGTGGTATGATAAACACAATATACGTCTGGTATACGTCGCGTTTACGTCAAGATGTACACTTGAAGGACTTACTACTCGCAAGTGTACTTGGTAGTCTAGTAGAAAGCAAGAGGCCAGTCCTGCCAATAAAAGTCCCAGGTGTAAAATGCACATGGCTCAGGTAAACACAACAAGCTGCAGCTTATCTGAAGCTGTAAGCATAAACATAATAAGCTGTAGATATAAATCATAAACGCAACAAGCTGTAGGCATGAACCATAAATACAACAAACTGTAGGTATAAATCATAAACAACATTGTTTTCGGCTCTCTCCCCACATGTAAACAAGGAGACCACTTGCACTCAAGACACATACACACAGATACACAACTTTCACCTGATCACCCGGTACAAGTTAATCCTGAGCAGATCAAATAATGAACGAATCTTTATTATCGCGGATAACAGAACAATAAAGTAATATGCTTTTTTACATCTACCCATTGGGCTAATTATTAAAAATAAAAACATTATATTAATTGGGATGAAGTTAATAAAATCAGAGATATATTATAATATGTACAAATATAGTGTTTGGTATCGGCATTGTAACCGTACTTTGCCCTCATACTGATCCCTTCACTTCAATTCTTTCGTTTGAGAAGCTGTAAATACGCACAAAAAATGCAATAGATAAAGAGATGCTCCTTAAGAATGGACACGATACAAAGACAGCAATTACTGGCAAAAGTATCGCTGGAAGGTAAAGAAAAGTCCGTTCTGCCAGAGGCTTTAACGACTCTGTGCACAAATGTAAGTAAAGATATCCCAGAACCGAAAAAAAAAATTTATATCCTCTAAAGAAGGCGATTACAGTAGTTCTCAGCAGGTAAAATATCGACTTCGTCTTTCCCAGGGTCTGTGATTGATTTGAACAGACAAGAGGACAATGTTCGTACTACACTTGTATGTTGTCTGCTAGCGCCATTTGCTTTTCGCATTCCGGTTTGTAAGCTTACACAATACTTAGTAAAATATAGATGTAAAGCTTATATAATACTTTTCTGCTGTTTGTATTATTTTTCGCTGATAGACTAAAATATTGTCTTCCAAGAAATACAGTATATTTCTCCAAACTCTGACTATTGTTGACGTGTGGGTGATAAAATCTACTCAAACAGCATCCAGTTGTCATTAGAGTATTTCATGTCTGCTGTTTATACGCCCGGATGACTGCTAGTGATTAGTCGTTGTAACAAATGTTTGGCTTTTACTAAAACTATACATGACATGGTGTAATAATAAGTATTTACCAACCTTTATTTCTCTGCATACCCATCGTGAATTTTTCGTATTTTCTTCAATGTCTCTATGCGGGTACGTATTCGTGATTGATGCAAGTGCTTGAAAGCTCCTACAGTTGTATCCTTGACACGTGCCAATTGTCTACTCCATCAATTCTTGAAATAAATTTTTGTGATGTCCAGCAGAACGATATGGTGTCGTCCTGTCAACTTTGGTCATGTTCACCAGCTCATAATATTTGAGAACAAGCAATACTTATGTCGTAGGTGCCGTTCATTAAAGTTCATTTTTACTACAGTACACTAGATTCTCTTTTAACCTTTGATGTTTTCTATCTCTAATATGAAGAGACATCTTTGAGGGCTTGATAATGAATCATCTCTATAGAAATTTCTGGATGCCTCTTTTGGTTATACTACCATACAGATAAAATCGCAGTTGTAATAGTAACAATTAAGCCACTAATAGCCGGGGAAAAAAAAGGAAGAACCTGACAATCCATGCATGTTATATACTTAGTTTTGGCGAAACTTTGAAAAAAACTATTGACAAGTTGAACATATATCTGTTTAAGGTTAAATCCTCAATCCCTATCAGTCATTATCATAGTGGGTAAACTTGTGTTGTGATAAAGATACAGTTTTTACAATTTTCTTGTTACGTTTCTGTTCTTTTACCTTACTGGGTTTTGAAATTTTGTGGTTTGATGTAAAGTGTTTTCACGGGTGCGTTGGTGTATCCTACATTGGAGAAAATGTAAGCATACCTAGCTATTGACTTACTCATTCAATTCTGGTTATGACACTGTCAGGGACGCGTTCAATCCTCAATTTCACACTACTCGCACTCACCGTATACACACGTCCCCACACGGGTTCTTTCAATCATAAATCACATAGATTTGTCGTGGGCAACGAAACTTTTATATAACTCAACATTAAACACACACACACACACACACACACACACACACACACACACACACACACACACACACACACACACACACACACACACACACACACACACACACACGTTACTGCGAACTATATATACAGTATGAAAGTCTTTCACGCCGCGACCTGTAAATCAAAGTTGACGATTGTTTTTCGAACAGTTCGCTAAAGTCCTAGTTACTCACACCGCACTGCCTGAAGTTATCGTCTGAGAAACCAACAATATAACGTTCTGGTAAAATCCTCCCTTTCCCTAGTCCAGAAATTAAAAGTGCAGTCTCGGCAACACTTGGCTGATGACCACGAACAAAACTCTTAGGGGAACCACTCACAAGTTCCGGTTCGTAATAGGGATAAGTGCTTACTTGTCAGACACCTAGTCAACGACCACGAATATATTCTCTGGGATCAACACACAAGATCCAAAGCAAACAATCCACACACTCCGTCCGCCTCTCGTCACTTCTCCCAGCCGTCTGCTGTCTTCCAAAACATTTTCACTCTACGTACAATCTAAAATTGCGTCATAGTATGACGTCGGGTTGTGACGCCAAACCACGACGCAGCAAACACACTCACACACTAATAAGGGCAATAATACCTGCCTACCTAATCCTAACAGACACGAAACTTTAATCCTGATATTCTACCACACGAGTAATATAGAAGAGTCCTTGCAGCGTCACACTAAAATATTTTGAATAGAAAACAAATGAATGTGCAAATTTTAAATCGAAAGAAAATTAACAGAAAGTTTTATGCATCAAACTTTTATTATGCAATCTACAAGTTGTTTAATGTGTTGACGGTCGCGCTTATTTCTTGGCTGTTGAGGAACTTTGGATTGTGCGAGTGTTCTGTTCAACTATTCAAAGTGCTGATAGTGGTAGATGTATTGACACTCTTAGATGGTGTGGTTACTTCTGTCTTCGGTGGGTGATCTTAATTAGAATCAGATGACTATAAACGATGACATGGCTGTGAGGATGGTGACGAGAACATTGACGACTGTAGACGATGGGCCACTTGTAACTGTCTGTCCAGCGTTTCCTTGTGTAGTGTTTTAAAACGTTTCCTCATCTTCTGAAAGAAATATTTTAAAGATAAATTTTGAGAGGAATGATCATTGACACATGTTTTTTATTATTATTATCGGAACAAGTTGGACCAAATAAAACATCTTATAACATCTTCAACAAAGGATGAATAAAACTAACTTTGTTTAACGTCAAAGAAAATTCTTATAATATTTGTTAGATGGTGTTGTTTGCTGTGGTCCTTCAGTTCCGAGCTCTGAGCATTTGAAGCTCTGATCCTAAAGCGGAAATCACACAGGATCAAAACTACACCAACTTCCTCTTACATGCAAGAGTTATTGTAACAATTCTGTATTTTAGCAGATGCCTGTAACTGAACTTCTTCACGAGTAGTAACTTTTCCAGCAGATGCATCGAAAACAATCTTACAGACTACCAGAAGGCGTCTGAGAAAAAATATAAAAGAAGCAAATGATGTTGACCTCGCTTAGTGCATGTCGATGTCTAAAGTCAAAACCGTGTCTCTCCAATGAAAGATATGTATTCTTCCAGACTTGCTTAGATAGTATCTTGCTCTAAGATTTACCCAGTAAAAACAACAGAAAAAGTACTAATCTGGACCTTTCAGCTATCTTTAATATTGTGTGATGTCAGGTAAGTCAGTTTAAGAGTAAAATATTGTGTGTGAAAGGGAAAGTAACATATTCAGTAAGATGAGCAATGGAGTGAAACATAATAAGTAGATGTATTAGTGACCACCTGTAAATTTGGCCCCTGTTACAGTGAGATAACTTCTTCAAAGACACGTGTAAACTAGTCTTGTTTATTGCTGAACAAAAACAAAAAGAGTATACTTACCGTCCAGACAAGAAAAGATGCACATTGCCATTGCTTTCACAAATATTTTAGGTCCTCTTCGCTAGAAGCTATTGTCTGCAAATGTAAGCTGTGATACATACAAGCGTCCACACACACACATATACACTAAACTACTCCACACCACACTACATGACATCAAGTGTAGATGTCTTCCTGAACAGGAAATCGCGCAGAACTGAAACTGTGCAGATGACTTTCTCCAGGGTAAAATGGGATAACAGAGAAACATACTTGAAAATTTTTCTTCTGTTGACTTCCTCCAAACGTGTTTTCATAAACTTGAAGGTATTGGGCAGGATGGGGTTAAATTGAGCAAAGTACATTAACACCACACATTTTGGTTTCAATATTTGAACTTTACCCAAACACTAACATTTCCTTGCTGTACGTAAAATTTTATTGAAAAGTAGAAACAATCAGCATAACCAATGCGGTTACATCGTTCAGTCGCTTTTTGTGTGATGTCAACTTATCTCTGAGTTTGTTTTATGTGTGTGTATATATATATCAAAAGAGATATCGAAGACAGAAAGGGAGAGGTATTGTGTGTTTCAGGTTGAGCCGGCAATAAAAGTTTATGATGACAAAGTCGTCCTTGAAAACGTGATATATATAATATGTGTGCAACAGAAAAAAAGAGATAGAGGAAACAAAGAGGGAAAATATGAGGAATGGTGTATAAAAGCAATGCTAAACTGTCAGCCGGAATAATAATGTTTATCATAAGCATCTTAATCTTTGTGTGAGTACACCCAACAGTGTTTTGATCTTCTTTATGTCCGGAGTTTGTCTCACAGAAACTGCGATGCTGGAGCTAATGATGGCCAGTTGATGGTTTTGGTGGTGGCAATGGTTTGTTGGTTAGAATTGTTGCTAGCGGTACTGGCTCTGGTACTGGTGTTGTTGCTAGGGACGACGCTGGTGCTTGTGCTAAGGCCGGTTGTGCTGGAAGCTTTGGTGCTACTGGTGCTGAAGCTGATGTTGGTGGCGCTGATGTCAACGCTTCTGTTAGTAGCAATGACAGCGCTGGTTCTCCTGATTTTGTTACTGTTAGTGGTGCTACCGGTGCTGGTGTTGGTGAAACTGTTGTTGGTATGGGTGCAGCTTCTGGAGTTGGTTCTGGCGATAGTATTGCTGTTACGGGTGGTGTTACCGGAACTGGTGCTGGCGATACTGCTACTAATAGGGGTGGTGCTTCTGGTTCTGGCTCTTGCGACTCTGTTGTTGATACGGGTGCAGCGTCCGAAGTTGCTTCTGAAGACAGTATTGCAGACAGGGGAGGTGTTACTGGAACTGGTGCTGGCGAGATTGTTGCTGATACGGATGGTGCTGCTGGAGTTAGTTCTAGCGACACTGCTGCTGATAGGGGTGGTGTTACTGGAACTGTTGCTTGCGATGGAGGTGCTGATGCCGTAGGTAAAAACACCGACACGATGGCGATGTAATTGTAAAAACGAGCATCATTTTCGGTTGGAAAAATAAATAATTCAAAATGTTGATATAGAAGTATAAAGTGATTTCAAGCGTCCAGACGTTACCGTACACACATACAGAATGTTCCCTGAACAATTTTCTGACAAGCAACCAACTTGAGTTCTTCATCGCTGATAAAAGGTGTGAACATTTACTCCCTTTCAATATAAAAATTAAAACGAGGGAGGGGGAACAATTCAGATAAGGAAGTGACAATCATTAACTCATCCCAACTTAGTTACCACTTAGGTTACTCAGTGGTTTATAAATAAGTATTTGAAGTGGATGTTGTGTTCATGGTTATTCCTGATGTATAATATTTTTAACATTCTTGTTCATTCAGTCAGTCAAACTTCAAGATATTTCTATCTGTAATAAGAAAGTCCTACCATATGTTGTCATCCGATCATGCTGAAGTGGTTTCACCAAGAACCTGATGACTAAGTAGGATGAAATCATGACAGTAGCTACAGCGAAGATGCTGATAATGAGAATGGTGACAGTAGACAATGTTGATTTTGCATCGTCTTTCATCGTGCCGCTTGCCAATTCAGTTTTGTTCTCCACTAAACAAAATTTCAAAATAAAGTTTTGGTTGGAAAAGGAACGATTAGTCATGGGCACAAATCTTTAATTGCGTTAGTAAATTGGGCTCTATGCAATGTGGAGATATATATATATAGTAGCTTTTGAAACATCTTGGCATTAAAGTAGAAAGTACTGTAAAGAAATAAAAATTATAGGAACAAATAAAATACAAATGCTCCAATAGAGACCAAGAGAGAGAGAGAGAGAGAAAGAAGAAGTGAGTAAAAGTTTTGTAAACTTGTTTGCAAAATTAAAATAGACTATTCTCTAGCATTTAACGTGCATGACTTTCTTAAAGCAATTTTCAAAAGAAATTCTACTCTCATAGAAGGCTAAGCTACTTCTTCTCTAAATCCAGAAGTAATATGCACCTTACTTACGTACAGGGATAACAAAAGATAGTTCACTGTAGGGATACAAATGCATGCCAGGGAAAAAAAGCAGAATATGTTTAAATCTTTGTTATATGATTACATACCTTCAACGTTAATATGCAACATCTTGAACACTTCAGGTTGTGCATTCCACAGTTTAAAAGTCCATGTTCCAGAATCTTCCTTGGTAACGATCTTGTGGAGAATGTAGCTGCCGAAAGGCTCCCACAGACACCGACACATCTCTGCCGAGCTCGTGCAGTTCTCGCGAGACTGTCTGATGATACATTTGGTGTCAAAGGTCTCCACACCTCCACGTTGATGCATAACGTGTACGACGATGTTGTGGCTGTCGTTTACCTCGTCAGTGAAGGAGAAGCGGAACTCAAGCAGTTCGTTGACAGAGAGGGTTAGGTTCTGATGACCTCCCTTCTGACCTAACATCTGCGTGGATCTTGAAGCTAAAAGAAAAATAAGTGCTGTCAATAATAATTTTTATAATAAGACAAACCAATGTCACAGTTACGTCTCTCCTAGGATTCAAAATGCTATAAAAAAACACTATAACCATGGGTCATAGTCATATCAAAGAAATTTGTTTTATATTTACGTATATTTATTTATTATAAAAGAAAATTGCAAAAAATAAATGACTTACTTGTGACAACGAAACATGTATTCATCAACAACACTAGAGAAAAATGGAATCTGCTCGAAGTCATCATTTTTACTGTAAGGCTAACTGTTCTGAGGTACGCATGAACATTTAACTTCAGTCCGTCGATGAATGATTTCTTGTTTGAGGGGATGAGTGTTTAAAAATCGTTAGAGCAAAAGCACAGCATTAAAGAATAAACACTACTTGAAGGATTTAGTCACAACTATTTACTTCCTTCTTATTACTAATATTCTCACATCCTGGTTTCCTAGAAGAAATAAATCCTACGGGAGTAAAGATACGATTCTTAGATGTTTGTTAGTATCAAGACTGTTTGTGACAACTGAAATATTTTGTGGATTATGTTAGGTATCGTTGTACCCTAATCCTTCAATCTTAAATGGTATATTGCAAGTGAAGTGGAAAGTTTTGCTGAAACGATAGAGTATTTCTATATATTCCCGTCAAAACATTTTGTGCTCAACAACATTGAGGTCTAAGGACAGCTTTCTGACAGTTCAGTAACTGCTGATATTTTGCTTTCAATGGTCTAAATAAGAGCCGTCCTTCGCAAGTGTCCACTTTCAACATTAGTTTTAATGTCGAGAAAATGGCATCAGAGATCGAAGATAATATTATGCAATTTTTAAAATAGGTACAACAAAGAAGAGGAAGGGCAAAAACGAAAGAAATTTTTTGGTGGAGAATTCTTTTATTCTAAAATCGTAAACCTTCCGTCACGAGTACGCAGCATGGCCTTCTCCAAGAAGAGTTTTAGACATTATTATCAGCAAACTGTTTTACATACGGAATTTTAAGTTCAAACGATGAACAATGTATCTATCATCATTCAGTCAAGAAATCAGTTTACTCGCCTTTCATTTTAAGGATTATATCTGTTTCTGTGTGCTAACGACTTATCCCTCGGTGTAAGAGGATTTGTTGCTAAAGGCGGAGATATCTAAGCTGTGGTTGTGTGGAGGTCTGTAAGGTGGTGTGTCTCTGCTTTATTATTCTATTATTGTAACAATGTGAACCGTGAAATGATATTACAGTTTCCATTTTACTGGTCTCTTAATACAAAAGGGACTTGCGAGCGAAATGACAGCATGAAATAAATTACACGAAAAGCTACACGGGATCGTCTGCTCTGAGTCGTTTTCTTACAAAGTTTTAAGCTGCAATCTTCACGACTAAATCCTAACTCTCGGCTGCCACTAAGACAAAGAAACTTATTGCAAATGCTATCACCGATGTTTCAGGAAATCTTCTTAGACTATTAGTGCACATGGAGATGTAGGAGATGTAGTAATACATCATTGCAACGGGATACCTGCTAAAGTAGGGATATTATTTTATTCCTTCTTCCATAGAACTGCTGGATGCTGCTCCTACTCACCTATCATCGCATCTGTGGCAACGA
Organism: Pomacea canaliculata; assembly: GCF_003073045.1. NCBI lineage: Eukaryota > Metazoa > Mollusca > Gastropoda > Architaenioglossa > Ampullariidae > Pomacea > Pomacea canaliculata. The sequence continues at coordinate 15,905,242 of NC_037596.1, read as the reverse complement.
CGGGATTCCCTCCGTAAGCCAAACCACTGTATACATCCTTCCTTCCCCTCTTCCCTATTTTAAATATCCAAAAACTTTGTGAATATTTGTGAGTACATTCAACTGGTTTTGTGCAAGACTCAAGATCTCAACCTTTATATATAAATAAATATTTATTTTCCATTAAAACATTAAACATATCACAGGTTTCTAGAGCTCAGTCATGGTCTTTATCATAAACATATGTAATTGATGCATTAACTATCAGGCCCAGCGTTGGCCTAATCAGTTTTTTTTCCAAGAACTGTATGTTTAGGAAAAACATTAAATCAAATTTTAGTTAGTAAATTTAGTGCTATGTGCATAAATATTTTAAGACATCCTTGTCCTTTCCGAACATTTTAAAATGATGACGAGGAAGAAGAGGACAAGGAAGACCACGATGATGATGATAGAAAGTTAATTAATATTTTTGGTAGAATATTGACGACACTGCGACAAGATGAAAAAAGTAAGTAGTATTTTTTTAATAGCTGGATAATAACGAATTGCTCATGGTGAAAGCAGGAAGATGTTTCAGTGAGCATAGCTATCTTTAATATTTTAAGGCAGCAAACAATATATTGCAGGCGGTAGAACAGACTTTGGGCTGTAATTTTACAAAACACCAATCTACTAACTCTGAAACAAAAATCACACAAGATACTTCCTAAACCGGTCATTGCAAAACTTATTCTTTGGAAGCAAAATTTTTAATCGTGATGCAAGTGATAGAGATAACTAATAATTGTATTAGAAACAGAAAGTATTTATTTTAAATAAAAGTTATTTAAAATGTCATATGTAGGTAAATCAAGCAAGAGTGTACTCACCATCAGTTGCACGTCGACAAAGTTATCACGGATGTTGTAAATATTCTTTCCATGATGCAATAGCTTGTAGATAGAGGTGAGGCAGTCGTACATAATCGCACGCGCCCACACTACACCAGTAAACTTGGATTTCCAAATCGGAAAATTCACAGGATTGAAACTTCGGCAAGAGTTTCTTGAGGGTAGAAAATTCTCGTTCGATAGCTTCTTTCAGGATGTCCATTGGCCAATCGTTTGTTCGTTAACGTGGCAATGTCAGTCAGAAAACCCATACGGGGTGTGGAATAGGGTAAGTCCATTAATAATAAACATTTTGTTTTGTGGTCTTGAACTCCACGCAAACCATAAAACCTGTATAACATCCCTTTGTAGAATGTAACTGTTGCTTGAAAGAAAGTGTCGTCTAAACCTGTGTGTGAGTGTGGAGCAAGCATTCAAGGTTTTATTAATCAGAACAAAGCTGCTGCCATTGCAAACTAAACGGAAAGAGAGAAAGGAATGAAAAGAGAGAGAAAAGGAATGTATCCTTGCAATAATGAAATGTCTTTAGTCTTTGCGCTTCTGTTATAGCAGCTGTGTTCAAATGAGAGAACACATGAACAAATACCCAAGCACACCATCTCACACACAGTCCCACTATGGGAGGAGAAAATGTAAGAGGGAATAAAATTTTGACAAATATGGAGAGGCAGCTCATTCGAGGTAAGAAGACAAGACAGAAAAGGAACGTCGAACAAACGTAAAATGTCGGGTCCAAGAAACACAAAGCCTGAGAAAGTTGTTAAGAAAATAAAGCTGTTTGTAAATAGAAAGTGAGGTGGATAAAAAGGTAAGTGGATGAAAAACTTCAAAGACATTTATAACAGGGGCTATTTACTTTGTATTCAATGCGTTACGAAACCTGAAATAGCGGAGTATAGAAAGAGTAGTGAGATAAGTTCTATTTTAATTAGAAGTGTTTTCAAGATGCTAAAGGATCGACGCAGTAAAGCCACTTGATTTTGATACAAAGTTCTTTGTAGCATAAACTTTAAAGTTCACATTTTATATTTATTTAGAGGCATTGATTGGAGAGAAATCTGATTTTAGCATGGGACATATAGATATGTATTAGGTAGATATGATGGTAGATAAAAACGAAAGCAGAAGATAGGCTAGTAGACAAAAAAGACAAAAGACAGAAATATATAGACAGGCTAGTGGTCAGGTAAGACAGGAGACAGAATCAGATATAGAAAAGTTTGTGATCAGATTTGATAAGAGCCAAAGACCTAGATACAGGTAGGCTATAGGACAGACAGGAGACAGAGACCAAGACAAAAGGAAAAACCATAGAAAAACAGGTGGACAAAACTGCATAAGCAATCAAGTAGGCATGGTCAGAAAGATAAACAGAAATCCACAGCAACTCACCATTTACACGTATGGTGATGTCGACACTGGCATCGTTAAAAATTGTGAACTGCCAACGCCCGCTGTCGGCCTGTGAAAACACCATCCTGAGTTTGTACTCAAAAGTTCCGGAAGTGAAATTTCCACACAGGCATGGACCTTTTATTTGGCAGTCAAGCGGCCATTCATTTCTGTGTATTATTCGACATTTCCTGTAGTATGTCATGTTAGGCCCTTGCTGATGCTGAACTATGATCGTTATCCGTCCTCCCAGGGTGGTGGTGGAGTTTTCCATGAAGAAATCAATGTCCGACAACACACCTTCTTCCACAATCAGACTGCGGTCATCGCCTTGACCTTTGAAACTGAAGTAGTTTTCTAAGACAAGAAATGCCTTACATTAGACACATCTTTGATGCTTAAAATTAAAAAAATGAAACTCGTTTTTAAGATCGTAAAATGTGTCTCAGTATTCGCATTTAAAGAGCAAACAAACAAGAAAGAGGAAGTAAAAGGAGTAAAGAGTATTAAGAGAGAATCAGAACTTGAATAAGCCGGTAGTTTCCTCATCTCAAGAAGCACATTTGATTGTGCGCCTTCCCGTTTGTCTCTTTAACTTGTTCATTTAAAAATTAAACAGTGGTAAAACTTGTTCTGCTACACGATCAGAAAGTTCTAGAGATAAAAGCTGTTAACTAGGAGTAAAAGTTAAAAGTTCTCAAAACGTTGTGACCATGAGGGCAGCAAACTTAAAAGGATTGTAGTGTCCAAGGAGCAGCTTGCAGTAGATGGGTCTTATCCCCTTTTTTTTATTTTTGTCCTCAGTAACCAAAGTACTCTTTTCATCTTGATTGACATTGCAGACTGGTTTCTTTAGAAGTCTAATTCTCTATAGACATTGATCCCAACTCTCAAAATTCTTGGTTGGCTTTTATGAAGATGGGTTTGTTAAAATAACGCCAGTCTCAACTGCAAAGTTAACTTTATGAACCCATTGAGACCGATATAAGATATGGAAGTAACCAATACTACTCATGAAATTAGTCTGAGAAGAAAAAGTACCTAGCTCTGCCATAGCCACCCAGATAGCCCCTTGCTACACCACGTGAACATGCCCTCGACGTTTTATTCATCTGAGTATGCTATAAATAATAATGTGAGGACTAATGTTAATACTAACAAGAACACCTACCTGCAACAACGTAAAATAAACTCATTGACATCGCCATCGTAAACAGAAAAAGAGGAGAGCTGCCTACACAAACCCCACAAGAAGACATCTTCATCCAGCCCGCGTGCGAGTGACATATGATCAGGGTGGACTTTAATTAATACGCGTGCAAAGATGGCGCTCATAGTATTTCCTCGTTAAGCGAAACTAATTTGGTCTTTTGGTTTCGTTTTTCGTTAGGCTACAGAAATGAAAACGCTAGAGAACAAAAACAAATTTTTGCTAAATAATAAATACAAGTCATCATAACTTATATCTTCCTTAATGTTACCCCTTTTCTCAAGTTATTTCCTTCTCTCCTTTTGTGGTAGTCCGACTACAATGTGTGTGTGTGTGTTAGTATGAAGATTATTTGTGGAATATTTTTTATGACAGCTGCTGGTGTTGATGGTGCAGATGTTGATGCCGATTTTTGCATTGACTATAAAATCACACACAGTATGTTAGAGTATCTGGATCACTTGTGGGATGTTTTAACAGTTTCTATGCTGCTGATGATGTTGACGCCCTCTGTGTTTACAATGTTGAAATGTCTTGATTTTCTGGATGGTGCTCAATGTGTTTGTGTATATAATCTACTACTTTGTTTATAATTCAATAGCGAGAGTTTTCGCCATCGATTCCGCATCTCGGGGAGGTGAGTGCATCTAAAACTTGGCTATAATTACAGTAAACTTTAGTAATTGTGTGACTCAGTGACTGTCCACAATAGACCATTTCATATTATAATTAATGTTCATAACCGCCTGCGTCTCTGTGTCTCATTGAGAGGGACGAAAGCAAATACTGAATTAAAATCTTAATACAATATTCGAATGAAAAAAAAACGTGTTTAAGAAGAATAAATTTCTTTTACATCAACAAAAAACGCAAGCCAGAATATTTAGGCTCAGAACAAATAAAACTTTATTGAAAAAGACCAACCTCCAAGGACAAGAATTTCTCCTGACCACGGACTTGTCAGTTACTTTGTGATGTAAAATAAACAACATTTTGCTACATAAGAGAAAAAAAACCCAATGAATTTGTATAAACCACGGTAGCTACACTCTTTCGACATCAGGAACCTTTACGGGAAACAGTCATGTGACCAAAGCAGGTCTGGTCCTACATTGCCAACCGGCACAAATTTTCTCTCTCTCTCTCCCAAAAAAAAAAAAAAAAAAAAAAAACTTGGGTGAAACTTTCAGATAATAGAAGACAAAGAGAAGTGAGATTCAGAAGGTAATACAGAGAGGGAGAATAGACCGTTAAAGAGAAATGTAGGAGATGTAGCAACAACAAACAGAAAAAATACTGAGACAAGGAACAGAGAAAAAAAAATGACTTAGAAATCGTAGTAGTAGAAAGGCATTTAAAGGAAGAGATAGACACACGCGGTTACTTAAATGGATGATTGTAATAAAGAGAGAGTATGATGGCGAAAATTCCGAAATGAAAAGACCCCAAAATTAGGATGGAAGAACAAACATGCTTTTTAGACATTCCACAGTCCGCTCGAGGGCAACCAAATTTCGTCTGCTGTAGTAGCTTACAGATCCTCTGTGTGTTTGTGTGTGTGTTCCTCTGTGTGTGTGTGTGTTTTCCTCTACGTGTGTGTGTTTTCTTTCTCTGGGGTTCGAAGTCCATACAGAGGCCTTTACTTCTTTGCTGTACAGAGTGACCAGTGATATCAACCAGCGTACAATGGGAGGCTACTGCGCTCGTGTCACTAAGACAACCGAGTTTTCGCCTCGACAGGCTGAATTAATTTATTTTCCGATGATTAATGGTAGAAAAATATGTCTATATATATATGTCTGCCGAGTAGCGCTCTGAGCGCGCACCGTTTTCGCTGGTTCAGTTTTGAAAGTAGAACTAAATAGGTCTACATCAGGTCATGGCTATAGGTCGGTCGTCTGGGGGGAAGTTTTCTGTTTTATAATGAGGCTACCTATTGACAGTTGTTCTTTCTTTTTCTCCACAGGATTTTTGAATGAGTTTTTTTGTGTGTGCACGTTTTTGACAGTGTTATCATCTTGTCGCCCTAGCAATCTTTTTTCATCCAACCGCCTTACATTCTTCGTGTGATCTATTCAACCTTGTCCTGGTTCTCGTTTCTTCAACTTCACCACCTCTTCTTCTTCGCCGTTCCGCTGCTACGTGGGTGGAGTCTCAACCTGTCTACCTGTCATCCTCCTTTCATTTCTTCGTTCCATCGCCTTCGTCGTCCGGTCCTGCGTCGTGTGGTCAGCGGTGCAGCGTGGACTGTGGACCAGCAAAAGGTCCCGGCACACATCGGACAGACAGTCGCATTGTGATCAGCGTGAGAGAGTCGGGTAAGAGAATAGAAAGTGAAGGAGACAGTGTCAACAGAGTGCAAAGTGTCTACACCTAACGTCACGCCTGAAGGCCTAAGGGGCAAGAACTCTTACAATACCGTTCTGCAGTGTGTGCTGGTGTTTGTTGTTTTTGTTTCGTTAATATTTTCACTGCTATCGTCCTTTATTATTATTTTTTTCCTTTTCTGCGTGGAGTAGTTCCAGGTTTTCTAGGGTGTGTGTGTGCGTGTACATATAAATGTATTTCTTCAATTATTTTTTCTCTTTTGTTCTCATTTTTATCTACATTTTATTAAACTTATTATTTGTACCGTTCATTTCGTCTTTGTTGTGGTCTGCGTTCATCAAGGGTTTGATAAGTCCGTCCTGTGGCTGCGCGAGTGTGTGTGTGTCGTGTCGGCTGTGTGAGTGTTGTGAGCGTGCGTCCGACGACACTGGGGGCGATCCGCGAGATAGGCAATGAAATCTTATTTAACTGTAAAATATTTAATGACCAACAAACATTTTTTTCTAATTTATTATTTACAACCCTCAAAACACTTGTAAATTCCAGTCTGTATTAACTTCAACAAAGTAAAACGACCCTCAACAGATTAGCTCCATGGCAAACTAGATAAAATGAAAACACGTGTATGTGTATGGGTGGGCCGACGGGTGTAAGATATTGTGTATTGGGATCAATGGAAGTGTTTTAATATGTATGGTATTCCTTTGACGAGAAAAAATAATAAAGAACATAGAATCTATGTGAAAGGCAGTGAGAGAGAGAACAAAAGCATATTTATTCTATGTTTACATATGTTAATATACTTTAATTTACTTGACTGTATACACAGGTATACACGATAAGCTGAAAGAAGGAACGAATGAGTGGATCATGAAAAGAATTAGTTTTTTTCCTTTATTTTCTATTGTTGTTGTGCTGCTGTGTCACGACGCCGCTAGTGCCTCTCGTCTTTCACTCTCTCCAACACACCAGCGGGTCGGACAATTGCGCGTTCTTTCTCTCAGAAAAAAAAAAGACCTGTCCGAGTCTGCCCTTGTTTACTAAACAAAAACTCAAAAGAACGAATCCTGACTAAAATAAATACAGTCACTAACACAACGGCTTTTTCTTTGACTATCACTCAATCTGTTACTCACTCACGAGGTACATTGTCTTGCCAAAGGCTCTCTTCTTACTCACTCCGTCTTCCCTCCGCTCTCTAACCTCCTTCTTCCACTCGCCAACGTTCTTCATCTTCTATTTACTCTCTAGCGTCCTTCTTCTTCTGTCCTCTCTCTAAAGTCCTAACCTCTCTTCTGCTTCCTAGCTTCTTCCTAACGTTACGTCATTTTGACGTCACTATTTTTTGACGTCATTTGTCACGTTCCATTTAGACAACGTCCATCATTCACTCCCTTTCATCCACACACGCGCCCAGTCCTAGCACTGTGACTAGATCCATGACCTGCTGTTGTGGTTTTTATTAGCTGTCATAAGCCAACCAGTGAAAAATAAATACTGTTTGTAAAGATATGAATGTGTGTCAACGTGATACACCATAATTTTAACAGCAGTGATGCTTTTATTAGCTCACCTGACAACATCATTTAAGAAACCCTCCACAGCTACCACACCTTTCTTTACTATCAGTTGAAAGCCCACATGCAGCCGACATTGATCTGACGGCAGGTAGCGACAGTAAACCACTCACTCAGTCGACTGCATGCCAACCGCCATTGTCCTCCACATGCTGAGAACATTAACTGCAGCAAGAGCAAAGTTTTGTTGGAAGCTGCGCCCAGACTGACTGTCTTTGTGGGAGGTAGGATAGAATGTGTCAGTCTCATGAGGAGCGAAGGTTTCTGGGAGGAGTGTGAACAAACAAGATTTGAGTAAAGTAATGGGGGAGGTGTCTTCAAAGACTCGGCGGAATAGAGTTGAGATCTTGTAGTGTATTGTAGCTTTAACTGCTAGCCAATGAAGATAGTGAAGAAGTGGTCTGACATGTTCACATTTGCGAGTCCGGACAAGGAGACGAGCAGCTGATTTCTACACTTTCTAAAGCTTATCAATGATGAACTGTGGACAACCAGCAAGAAGAGACTTGCAGTGGTCTAGTTGAGACAGGACGAATGGACAGATGGGAACTTTGGTAGTTGAGATAGACAGTGTATGAATAATGGAGCTGATCTTCCGTTGTTTATAATATGCACCATGAGAGGTGTGAGGAACATGTTTATCAAGAGACACGTCAGCAGACATTATCTAACCTATGTCACGTGCATCGGCATCGCCTATCGAACAGAGACACAGTAAGGGTAACCTTTTGTTCTTCTCTTTGGACAAAAAGTAAAAGCTTGCTTTTTGTCGTTTAGTTTTCACTTGTTGTGGATCATCGATTGTGTCATGTCAGAAATACGATCTTAGATGCTCTCAGTACCAGTGTGTGCGTGAGAAAGAAAACATCTGGAGAAATTGCAACGGGGTTCTGGCAAAATAAGAGACTAATCCAGTTTGTAATTGCACGACATCACATTTAATTTTGAATTCTGTTTATTTATATGATGAAAAGTCTGTCTCGTGCTATTTTTAATGCAGCGTTCGTCGAACATCTACTGAATTAAATTGTGACAGCTGATGTCTACGTATTCGAATAGTCTAGCTAGAGTAGACATATATTCGTGTATATAAGAAAATAAAATTGTAGACATGACAATGATTACGGAGAAAGAAAGAGACAGAGAACAAGTAACGTTACAGGTTGACTTTCAAGTTATTCTTTCTTCAAATTGATTGTGTTTGTGTGTGTGTGGATTGTTTAGACACGTTTCGTTTCACATTGATGACTTCAGCACAGTACCAGGAAAATCATTTCGAAGTTGATCATATTCCTAGAAATAGACCCTAGATTGTTAAAAATAGAATAAAATGAAAGTATTTTGAACAACACCTTTATTTCGGTCGTCTGCCCTTTAACTGTATTGAATAAAATCAGCAGCATCACTTTCAGGGAATAGAATTCCCACACACATTCCAACACATTCCGGCTTCAGTCCGCAGGCAAGAACATCATGCGGTACATCAGGCTGCCTGTCTCTGTAGCAAATGTAGGGTTCAGTCTCTGTACAAGAGATAATGTCTGCAACATTCAATACACAGCAGGCAGCCACATCAACATCTGCATCTTCCCCACTGTTACTGCCGACTGTGAGCACAAAGAAACTCCTCGCTTTTGTGAGTTTTATTAGGTGGGAGAGAGGGTATGACAATGCAACTTAAAGGCTCACTTTCCTTAAAGAAAAAAAATAAGGAAAATAAAATTCTTATTTCTAGGGTGGGTGTGACGATGAAACGTAAAGATTTTATCCCCGTAAAGATAAATTTAAGACAAATAAAAATGTATATTCCCTGCATCTTAAATTATTTTATTTTTCCACTTTACTCAAGTTATTGTAAAAAATAATTATTTAATTAAATTAATAAAGGTGGATGTTGAATCAAAATATCCTGGCAGATTACTGTTTCCTTAAATAACTTAAAAGTAAAAATTGGATTGACTTCTGTTTTCGTAAAAAAAGTCTTCTTTTCCTTACAAGAGAAAAATACCTATTTTTGGTATAGCTTCTCCAAAACTATTTATTGTAACAGCCTTATGGAGAAGGAAGATTATTTTTAAAAGCGGATTTTAAAAAGAAGGGATTTAAAATTATTCCGAAATGATGGAACATTTTTTTTAAGTAGTAAATATATTTCTTTGATAGTTCTTCACTTTCCATATAAGCTGTGTTGCTGAGGTCTAGGGTCGCCATGTTTTCTCTGCTTTTCCGTGTGTCTTCTGCTCAGAATGTTTTTAAATCAGCGAACGGCTGGTCAGTAAGAAGAAAATAATGTAGAGAATTTTATGTTTACTTTGTACATGTGTGTTTACAACTCAGTGTTAAAGACGTGGTATTTACGTTCTTTCAAGCTGAAGTGGTAAATCATACTAAAAGTTTTGTAATATTATTAACATGTACAGGTTGTTACTTTGATCAGCAATGGATATTTCACTAGTCTAGTATTATTGGCTGATGACCGGTATGTTAGGAACAGTACTTACTGTCATGTACCGATGTTCAAGTTATGGTTAGTAAGCGCGAAGAGTTATCCTCTCTTTTCTAATTTTCATTTTTATGACTGCAGATCACGATCTAATGATTGATTGACAAATTGTATTTATACAGACTCACATTTTAAAGATCACACCATTTAAAATAATTTTACCCTTAACATAGGAAAATTGTGAAGAAAGAAATAGTGATTTTAAAACAAAATGCGGTTAAAGTGAGTAACAGATTTTGAGAAAAATGTCTGAAATATAAGCTAAGAAAGCTTACCGTAGATATTACAATGTTTGAAAATTTATCTTCTAACATTACCTTCCGGGGAAGCTCGTTTAGGGAGTTTGCTTCATCTCAGTATGTGCTGAACATGTTTCATCGATATCTCTGTGTCGTTCTGTCGCCTGTTTTGTTGTTTGTAGGACTGTCAACAAACACAATTACCATCCTCACTCTTCGCAAAATAATAATGAAAGCGGTAAGAAAAGAAAAGCCAGTATTAATGTATTTTGTTTTATTGGCGGTAAACGATTCCGTTGCTTTAATGGTTTTTTTGACACCTGATTGGCTGGAGGTTTCCTACGGAGTCAGCCTGTGGTCACGTCTCACGTGTAAACTTGTAGACTGGCTATGTGAAGTAACGGTAGGTCTGTCGTCCTGGTTCTTCGTTGCCTTGACAACACACCACACGTTTTCTCTCATCGTTACGAACATTTCCAATACAATGAATAACATGTTTCCAGTAATAATATTTGTAATTACGGTTTTCCTCTTGCTTATAAACAGTCATCGTTTGACAGGGACAGAATCAGTCGGTAATTCATGTGTGATCTACAATGACTTCAATTACGTAGTTTTTTTGAATGGTCCGTGGACTGTAATGGTGCAAATACTTTATCTTGTTATACCGTGTATTCTGGTGTTTGGTAACAGTGTTATGTTAATAAGACATAAACGTGCGATAGACGAGGCTGCCAGAAGGACAACATCTGATGTAGTCACTGGAACCTCATCGACATCCATCACGGTTACCCTGATTGCTTTGTCTCTAGTGTTTATAGCGGTTACCCTGCCATACTGTTCTATCTTTATTGCATTATACTTTCTAAATAATAATATTATCTTTTCTCATTTTTGTCGCCTCGGCTTATTTCTTATACAGATTTTCTACTCATTCAAATTTATTTTGTATTGTCTAACATATCCAAACTTTAGACAAATGGTGTATGCTATGTTTAGATGTTGTATATGTAGATACATTTTAAAATCTACCCACTTTTGTAAAAGAAAATGTTCAGTCTGTAGAATAGGAAACTAAGAATATACAATTTACTTTGTATTAATTTTAGTGTAAGCTACCCTGAACAATCTTTTTCAAAATGGTCTGTTTCCTTTTTGTTAGTTTTTATCTTTTTCTTTGTTTTTTTATGACAAAAAGTACACATGTAGAGGTCTGAATGATAGGGAACATTTTATTATGAGTGTAATGGAAAACAGTAATCATTTGACCAAACGTTATCAAAGTTTATGATGCTGCTTACTGTTTTTTTCTAAATTGTAGAAGTAAACAAAGAACTTCATTTAGAGTCCAGTCTTTTTACACAGTGTACTGATAATTACCGTACAGAAACTTGTGGAATCTTTGAATCTACTTTTTTGTATAAATGTTTTCGGTGGTTGTGTAAAGATATTTTATAAGTGGATAAAAGTATTTTGTACCTCTATGAACATATTTTGTCGTGGTGTAAAAGTATTATCTGTGTGTAGCAAGTAAGGTTTGACTGTATAAACAAGAGGAAGTGATCGGTACGACAGGAAAAGACGATCCTTAAAGAGAAATCAGACGAGGGTGTACTAGAATGGGTGAGTACTTCTGTTCAAAGTTAATATGTGTTTCCAAGTTGAAGAAAGAAGAGCACAGTGAAAACTAGAAAACGCTGGATAAACTCACACCACGAGAACCATGCAGCACATAGGTAAATACAACTGTAAACATCAGTTTAAGCTGCTTACTTTTTTTTTAATATTTTTTTTTATTTTTATTATTCGTTCAGTTTTTAGGAGGCCATCTCGCCCACATCAACATCAAAAATAATAACAATCATCCCTATACCTCATACAGTGCACATGTCATACAGGTCTTACATGTGTACTGTACATTTTCTAGATACCATTTGGTTCACATCAACCTCTTATATTGTATGTTACATGCAAATTAGCAGTGGATTGCTGTACATGATCAACCTTTTAGTTGTATTTGGTTTTTAGTTAAATAATAAACAGTATAATGACATTCAATGCTAACTAATTATATGTACACTGTCATGATGTCCTCATTTTCAGACATTCTGTTATATAGAGGGCTACATTAATAGCTACTTTACCCTTAAGGTTCTTACACAACAGGTGAATCTTAAAGGATGAGGGGAATTTATGGTAAAAGAGTGGGATATATCTGTTATGTAGAGTTGTATATTTAGGGCATATTAACAGAAAATGGTATCGGTCTTCCACACTTTGACTATCACATTGCTTGCACTCAGGTTTGTTGCTAGTTTGGTGACGAGTATTTCCATTAAGGGGTAAACAATTACTTCTCAACAAACACAGGACCTGTCTATGTTCACGTCGTAATATCTGGTCTATATATGTTGCTCTAAGTAAATCTGGCTGGTAATCACAGTAATCTGAAGAAGAAGAAGAAGAAGATACTGAATCATGCCATTTTTGGAGAGAGCAATCCTTGAATCTTTCTTTTATAGTGGTGATGAATAAGGGGAGATTACCAACTGTCTGCCATTCCCATACATATCCAAAACCATAGCTACATAGTAAAATTCTAACTTGGGAGGCCCAGTTGGTTCTGCCTGCCTTATCTTGTAAATATAACATGTTGTAACATTGTTTTGGGTACCTGTGTTCTGGCAACGTTAATATTCTGCACCAGTATTGAATAACTCTTATATATGAATCAGACACAAGAGGAAGCCTTCCACATTCACTCAAGGCTATATCATTTTTAACATCCTACCTACATTTAACTTAATTTACAAAGTTTTATTTGAACTTTCTCTATATCATTGTATTGCTTCCAATCCCCAAATCTCAGATCCATATAAAAGGATAGGTTTTATTTTTTGTGTCAAATATTTTAAAGATTATGTCTGTTGGAAGGCTCTTTAGTCTGAAAATACATCTTCTTGACTCCTGCAAAGGCTTTTAATGCCTTTCCAGATAAACTATCAGTACATTTGACCCATTTAAGTGTAGACGTGAATGTAATCCCAAATAATATAGCTGGGTTCTACAATAATCTTCTTTCCAGCATAGTACCATTTTTCGCAATCTTTAATAAATCCACCATTTTTAAAAACTATTACTTTTGTTTTGTCCATATGGACTGTAAGTCCCCATTTGTTACAAAATGTTTCAAGATAACATATTTGACGTTGAAGGTTAACAGGGGAATCAGCAACAATAGCAATGTCATCAGCATACATCAAAAGGGAGATCCCAGTGGATCTGCCAGGACATCAATACCACGTGCACCACATAATGTTAGGTCTGACCAAAGCTCAGATAGAAATATAGAAAACAGTAAAGGGCTTAGTACACATCCTTGTTTGACACCGGATATACAATCAAGTAGTCAGTTATTTGAGATCCAACCTTAACAGCCGCTTTCACATTTTTATACATACTATGTAGTGTTTGAAACATTCTTCCATGGACACCCTTTTTTAACAGGATGTATAACAGTTTAGATCTGTCAATACTGTCGAATGCTCTCGAAAAATCTACAAAAAGGGTGTAAAAGCGTCCACCTTGTTTTGTCAAATATTTCTGAATCAGTGACTGAAGGCAGAAAATATTATCTGTTGTACTGTAACCTTTACGAAAACCTGCTTGAGCTTCTGGGATAAGTTCATTTTCTTCACAGAATTGGGTCAGTCTTTTGTTAATAATGCAGCTGTACAGTTTGCTAATAATATTTAAAAGTGAAATCCCTCTAAAGTTATTTACTTTACCTTTATCACCTTTCTTGTGTAAAGGAAAGATTATTGCTTTGGACCAACTTTCCGGATATGTACCACTTGTGAACACTTTATTGAAGAGGGGATGTAGAAATTTTTTAGGAGGATGTTATCTGCAATCTTAAATAGGTCAGAAGGTAATCCCATCAGGTCCAGGTGCTTTGCTTTTTTTTTGGCAACGGATAACTTCAAGTATTTCCGAGTGAGAAATTTCCTCTTCTATTTTGAGTTTGCGCTAAAATGTAAACATTGCTCTCAGTCCTTTATTATGGACATGTACTGAACTTTCAACCTGTATGTCAAAATCAGTATCACATGATGTTTGTGTTATATTTAGGAGGTCTCTAAAGTAGTCATACCATGCCTGAGGAGCTATTTATTGCGATTATTATATGCATTTGTTGTAAGAGCTTTCACTTTCTGCAGAATGTTCTAGTATTGGGGTCATTACATGCAGTATTCAGATCCCTGATTATACGCTCGTCATATTTTTCTTTTTTTGTTTTACATAGGCTTTTGAATGTTTTCTTGAGGTTTAAATATTTTTGTAGGTCTAATTGTGTATTGCTCTTCCTAAATGTTCTTAATTGCTTGCGTTTCACTTTTTTTGTACGTGCACATTCTGCATCCCACCATTGTGGCTGGGTCCGATGTTTTTGTGCAGTGTGCTTTGATTTCATGTGGGAAGCTGCTTTCTGAAGAAAATCTACAAAACAAGAGGACCCGTCTTCAACACTTTATTTAGAGCGACTAAAAACGTTGAAAGTTCTATCTCTACTTTTGTTTTCAGATATTCAGTGTATTGTGGCTTCATGTTGGTCTTGCCATATATACCTAACCTCATCTTCTAAGTGAATTGTGGTATTTATTGTATCACTACCTTGGGTATCTGAATCTTTTAGCAATGTAATGACAATAGGGAAATGGTCTGACTCATCCCTATTGTCCACATGCATTTCTGAGATCAAGTCAAATATGGAGCTTGAACAAATGAAATAATCCACAACACTTTTGCCCCTATTAGCTACACATGTAATTTCTCCTTGTTCATCCCCGGTTGATCTACCGTTAACAATAAAAATATCAAATTCTTTGCAGAGCTTTATAAGTTCCTGACCAAATTTATTTATGTTAAGATCTTTGGATGAACGTGGGGGGGGGGTGTTCAAATGTTTCAAACAGAATTTTAAGGTCTTTTAGGGGGTGTACATGTCTATCACTGTCATCATAGTCAGCATCACTAAGTTCCGCTGTGCGGGCATTAAAGTCACCGCATAACAACCATGGTAAGTTCGGATGGTCACTAGCTAATTGATTCATATGTTGACCTAAATTTTCTATCCCGTTACTGTTGTCATCCCCATAGATTACTGATCTTTCTGGTGCTACGTATACACAGGCAACAATAATATCCTCCCAGCTGTTCAAAACAGACTTACCTATTTTAAGGAAAATAAAATCCTCTGCCAGCTTAAGGAGTATAATATCTGAGGACACAGTTTTATGAATACAAACAGCTACACCACCCTTGAGTCTCTGTTCGCGTGAAGATAAGTATACAACATAGTCTGAGAAGGCATCTTCTATCTCACTCAGCTGACATGACCAGGTCTCCAATAAAGCAAAAATTTTAAATTTTCTGCAGAACTCTCTGAAGGATGGTACCCCCAGTTTGCACTTCAGTCCTTGAATATTCCAAGACATCATCTTGATATCGTCCACTGAGAGTCCCTCGATATTATCTGATAGGGATTCTAATGAACTGTAGTAGGCCGGGCCATCCTGTCACTTTTTCCTTGTTGGTGCTTACTTTTTAGGATGAATCTTACTGGAACCTTATGAGAAATTTGATAGCAACCCTTACTGATCAAGGAAAGAAAAAGAAAACAAAACATGAAGCAACTTATAAAGGTGTAATTCTGAGTAGCTTATAGAAACAACACATCATGTTATTTATAATTTATCTTTTAAATCATTTCATAGGTTTTTTCCCAACTCGGTCGATTGGAAAGAAAAATATTTAGGTATATTTTTTAATTTTATTATGTTTATCTATATATCACGTTAAATAACATTACTAACTGTTGTGTGAGTGTACGTTATTATAATATACAGAGGGGGTACACTATATTTAGCCTTTCTTTAGAATGAGCTGTCAGTCCGGTGCATTCCCTGATGTTGTTATACGGCCGACCACACCCTAGAATTGATTACTCTGATAGATTTTGTGACACTGTTTACAATTTACATTGTTACTGCGATGGCTTGTAGATGGGAAGTGCATGGTATGTGTGGTAAGCATTCTCACAAACACTCATGTATCAATCCACAGTCTGGTGTAGTATTTCTGGTTTTTAGTAGAAACGTGAACACTGGCTACGGGTTGCAAGGGAAACAGTACAAAACTCACATGTCCATCACACAGTTTACCACGCGGCTAACTAGCCCCCACCCTTGTTGTTCCCTCGAAAGTGTTGCTCTGCCTGTTGTCAGTCCAACTCCATCTGCGAAGCCGGCCAGAGAGCGACGACTGCTCTCCCTGGAGACACAAAGTCGAGTCTTGTCCTAGTCTAGGGACACACTTGATGTCTACGACGACTGCAATGCACGCACAGACGGACGGGCACCACCTTGTGTGCGTGAAAAGATTGGAGTGTTGGGAACCCCGCAGACGTTCTTCTTTCTTAAGACCCGGTCTCAAGGTACAAGTGAAGCTGGCCTTAGAGAAAGCCAAGAAGTTTCCCTGTGGGTCTCCGTTCCTTATTGTCACTTTGAACATTCGCAACAAGACATATACGGAGGAATGCCATTGGTCACTCACTCACCAACCAGTAAAGAAGCCAACATAGACAAGAGGATGACAACGCTACTGAAGCTACGTCACCGTGTAGTGGTTGGCGGACCAGTGTGGGAGCCCCCGAGCTGTAACTGTCTTTATCTTCGTCATTGACGCCTCTTCCAGTCGGCTGGTCACGCTTGGCTGCTGTAACCACTTAGGGTTGTCTCATAATCATAAGACCTCTGCGCTCCTACCCCATACAACACTGGCGCATAATCCCTACTTTTCTTGCCTAAATGACTTCAAACTTATCAACAAGCCACCATAGACACTAAGGAGCGATTGTTACTTCCCTAGTCAGGTTACCCCCTGGGTACACCCCTACACCTTGTTTTAACCACTCACGCACAGCTTTAAATTTATTTACGAGTGTGTCTGCTAGTGTATGTTGTGGATGTGTGTTTGTAGGCTTGTATTTATATGAGTTTATGTTTTAGTGTGAGTCTTGGTTTTTTCTTGTGTGTGTGTGTGTGTAAGGGAGAAATAAAGGTTGTAATACACGCTACTCTGTATGTGTGTGTCTGCGCGTGTTGTCTATGTTGTAATTTGTACATGTGTATTGATCTGTTTGCATATGCATTGTATGTGCAGTGGTATCTACGTGTGTACACATGTGTTGTACTTGCATTTTGGTACGTGTGCGAGTGTGTACTATATGTGTGCTAGTGTGACTCACCCATTGTGCTGACACTCCATTATACACACAAATAATTATCGCAGGAGGTGAGCAAGGCGTGGAGGGTACCACCTTAACAGTTGGAACAAGAGAAAGAATATGGCAAACACAGGAACTAACGCCAGCTTCTCTTATCCGGACGACTACATGATCTTTCAATCAGACACCAGCGACTGGGGTTTGACATTTGATATGACTGACTTCTGGATCCGAGGAACACTTCCGTTACCTCTTTACATCATCGGCACGTTCGGCAACGTCATCAGTATCGTGGTTCTGTCTCGTGTGAGATCAGACTTCCGCTCGTCTCACCTGTGCTTTAGAGTTTTGGGGTTTTCCGATTTCCTTATAATAAACTTTGCTTTGCTAAATATAACTATAAATAACATTTTTGCGATTTCATTTGAGAATGTGAACGACATTTGCTGTAAGCTGTTCGCCTGGATATCGTACATCCTCAGAGGGATGTCGTACTGGATGCCAGTGCTGCTGACAATGGAGAGAGCTGTCGCCGTCCTCTGGCCTCATCGTGTTGGTGTATTGTTTACATACAGGCGGACAAAACTGATTATTCTTTTAATGACAGTGTTTTTTGCTTTGTTTAATTCTCACATGATATATGGATTTAAGTTGCGATCTGTTCTGTTTTATTTTAAGTCTTACAATCAAACACTAATTTTCTGCGTAGCCTACTCTAAGAGCTATAATATTTTTAACAAAAACTGGTCTCTAGTAGAATCAACAGTTTTCTGCTATGTACCATTGAGTCTCATTGTCATTGGTAATGTTGTGCTTGTAAACACAGTGGTGAGGTCAGCACGCTCCGCGGTGTCCAACCTGTTGACGGGCGACGTGTCTCGAGATGAACGAAGGCGGAAACTTCAATCTTTGTCTTTAGTCCGGACAGTACTTGTTGTCTCTGTAGCTTTCTTCTGCTTTCTTTTTCCAGAATCTGTATTTCGTGCTTTATCTGGTTATTTAGATGATAAAATAATTGCGGATAACAATTATATATACGTGAGCCGCTTGTGTTTTTTGATTGTACAACATCTTTTATTTATACATTCAGTGGTAAATCCGTACATTTACATTCTTACTGGACGGAAATTTAGACAAGAATGCTCAAAGCTCCTTGGTTCTTTTTATTAGCTACAAAATTTTAATAATTACAACAATACTTAAATTTGTAGCAGAAATTTGAGAGGGCTAAAGATGACGATGCGTTACACCACAGGGTTTGACATTCGCATTTGTTTTCAACACACAGCGAAAACCAATCATTTGTTTACAGCGTTAAGGTTTACACAGTCATTGCAGAAGATTTTTTATATTTTACCAAAATTTAAGCTTTTAACGAGAAGGAATCAGCATTTAATAACCGCTTAACACAATCTTTAAAATATCTTTAACAATCAACTACTTTCAACCTCTAGTCATTTTATAAAAGGTTCATAACAAGAAAACAACAATAAACATGACACTGATCTAGGTCCCGGTCTGTTATAACAGATAATTAAGTGGCTCGGATAGTTCTTTGCCTAGTTTTTACTTCTAACAGTGAACATGTTTGGTTTAAAACGAGTTAGCCTTATAAGTGCTGACCACGGACGTGTATAGGTAGATTGGTGTTAGTTTGCCGAGACCAGGCTTAGCATCTTGCGAAGTTCTTTGCTGTTAGTCTCGTCGAGTGTAAATAATAAATGTGATTAAACCGGAAACTGAGTACACACCTCCCTTGTTTTAGCAAATAAAAAAGTCTTCAAGTAATACATAACTGGACTATGAAAGTCGTGCGAGCTTCTCACGGGGGGAGGAGAGCGGCTGTAAACACAGGTGTACTGACTCGACCCTGGGACAAATTAAGATGACTTCAGTAAAATGTGGATTATTGGCTAAGTACAATTTTTAACTTTACTGACACTACAACAGCTATCGTCTAACTCAGCTTGAAAAATTTTGGTTTTCCATGTTTACCATGAAGCAAGGGCAAGCAATGTTAAGTGTCTGACAGCCACATTGAATTTTTAAGGACACATTTTTACCAGATTCCCGTTACATCAATCAACAAGAAAAAGAATTTAAGGTGAAAGCGTATTCGAACTTAATAATTTATCATTGATTTAAAGCGGTTGACGACGACTGTTGGTTCCTACGGTTAAAATGCCATTAAAATAAACAATTCCAATGAAACGTGTTAATGTTGAGTATCTTCAACTGCTTGACTATAAGTTAAAACAGTTGTGTAAACCAACATAACATGGTGTAGTCACTGTGCATACAGGTCTAGTATTGATTGTATTAATGTTTATATTTATGTATATTAAATATTAAGGATATATGCGAGTTACACATCAGCTTGTCTTTCTGATCTAGTCATAGAGATAACACGTTAAGGTATTATATCTATCATCACCAATTACAATAAAATGTTTATATGGTGGACATTTAAATAGCTCTTGATATTTTATTGTATTTTTTTAAAATGAAAGTCGTTGATTTGTTTCTATAATTTTTATGAATTATGAAAAACATTGTGTTATATTTTTTGTTTTGTTTGCAAAGTGACATTTTATCTTCTGGCATGCTGACATGTACTTACCTGTTATTTATTTGGCACAGGGCATCGAACTGATGGCGATGACATTTCGATGTGAATAATTAATAATAGAATTAACAAAGATATTTATTACAACGGGATTGAATACATGATGCGTACTTAGGCGTACGTTAATGAACATGTTACTCTATAATATGTTGCTTCATCCCAGACATTATGGTAGAGGTTTAAGGGTGAGTGTACAGAAAATTTATACGACAGTGTTTACTTTTTCTAACCCTCTCTTTCTCACTCGATACACGTGGTATGATAAACACAATATACGTCAAGTATACGTCGCGTTTACGTCAAGATGTACATTTGAAGGACTTACTACTCGCAAGTGTACTTGGTAGTTTAGTAAAATGCAAGAGGCCAGTCCTGCCAATAAAAGTCCCAGGTGTAAAATGCAGTCGTGGCTCCTGTAAACACAACAAGCTGCACCTTATCGGAAGCTGTAGGCATAAACATAACAAGCTCTAGGTATAAATCATAAATCAAGAAGCTGTGGGCATGAACCATAAATAGAACAAACTGTAGGTATAAACCATAAACAACATTGTTTTCGGGTCTCTCTCCGCACATGCAAACAAGAAGACAACTCGCACTCAAAACACACACAAACACAGATACACAACTTTCACCTGATCCCCCGTTACAAGTTAATCCTGAGAGGATCAAATAATGAACGAATCTTTATTAACGCGGATAACAGGACAATGAAAAATATGCTTTTTACGTCTACCCACTGGGCTAATTAGTAAAAATAAAACATTACATTAATTGGAATAAAGGTAATAAAAGCAGAGAAAAATATAGTGGTTGGTATCGGCATTGTCGCCGTACTCTGCCCTCATACTGATCCCTTCACTTGCAATTCTTTCGTTTGAGAAGCTGCAAATGCGCACAAAAAATGCAATAGATAAAGAGATGCTCCGAATGGACACGATACAAAGACAGCAATTACTAGCAAAAGAGTCGCTGGAAGGTAAAGAAAAGTCCGTTCTGCCAAAGGCTTTAACGATTCTGTGCACAAATGTCAGTAAAGATATCCCCCCCCCCAAAAAAAAAAAAAAAAAAAAACAAACAAAAAAAACGTTTTATTCCCTGTAAAGAACGCGATTCCAGTAGTTCTCAGCAGGTAAAATATCGACTTCGTCTTTCCCAGCGGACTGTGATTGATTTGAACAGACAAGAGGACAATGTTCGTACTACACTTGTATTTTGTCTGCCAGCGCCATCGCCATCTGGCTTTCGCAGTCGGGTTTGGGAGCTTACACTATACTTAGGAAAATATAGATATAAAGCTTATATAGTACTTTTCTGCTATTTTTTCGCTGATAGAGTAAAATATTGTCTTGCAAGAAATACAGTATATTTCTCCAAACTCTGACTATTGTTGACATGTGTGTGATAAAATCTACTCAAATAGCCTCCAGTTGTCATTAGAGTCGTCCTTTGTATTTCATGTCTACTGCTTATACACCAGGATGACTGCTAGTGATTAGTCGCGGTAACGAATGCTCGGCGAGTACTAAAACTACACATGATATGGAGTAATAATAAGTATTGACCAGCATTTATTTCTCTGCATACCCATCATGAATATTTCGTATTTTCTTTAATGCGGGTACGTATTCGTGATTGATGCAAGTGCTTGCAAGCTCCTACAGTTGTATCCTTGACACGTGCCAAGTGTCTGCTACATCAGTTCTTGAAATAAATGTCTGTGATGTCCAGCAAAACGATCTTGTGTCGTCCTGTCAACTTTGGTCATGTTTACCAGCGCATAATATTTGAGAAAAAGCAATACTTATGTCGTAGGTGCCCTTCATTCAAGTTCATTTTTACTACAGTACACTAGATTCTCTTTTAACCTCTGATGTTTTCTATCTCTAATATGAAGAGCCATCTTTTTAGGGCTTGATAATGAATCATCTCTATAGAAGTTTCTGGATGCCTCTTTTGGTTATACGACCATACAGATAAAATCGCAATTGTAATACTAACAATTAAGCCACTCATAGCCGGGGAAAAAAAGGAAGAACCTGACAATTCATGCATAATATATACTTAGTTTTGGCGAAACTTGAAACAAACTGTTGACAAGTTGAACATCTATCTGTTTACTGTTAAATCCTCAATCACTATTAGTCATTATCATAGTGGGTAAACTTGTGTTGTGATAGAGACACAGTTTTTATAATTTTCTTGTTACGTTTCTGTTCTTTTATCTTACTGGGTTTTGACATTTTTCTTACTCATTCAATTCTGGTTATGACACTGTCAGGGACGCGTTCAATCCTCAATTTCACACTACTCGCACTCACCGTATACACACGTCCCCACACGTGTTCTTTCAATCATAAATCACATAGATTTGTCGTGGGCAACGAAACTTTTATATAACTCAACATTAAACACACACACACACACACACGTTACTGCGAACTATATATACAGTATGAAAGTCTTTCACGCCGCGACCTGTAAATCAAAGTTGACGATTGTTTTCGGAATAGTTCGCTAAAGTCTTAGTTACTCACACCGCACTGCCTGAAGTTATCGTCTGAGAAACCAACAATATAACGTTCTGGTAAAATCCTCCCTTTCCCTGGTCCAGAAATTAAAAGTGCAGTCTCGGCCACACTTGTCCGATGTCCACGAATAAAACTCTTAGGGGAACCACTCACAAGTTCCGGTTCTTAATAGGATAAGTGCTTACTTGGCAGACACCTAGTCGACGTCCACGAATATATTGTCTGGGATCAACACACAAGATCCAAAGCAAACACTCCACACACTTCGTCCGCCTCTCGTCACTTCTCCAAGCCGTCTGCTGTCTTCCAAAATATTTTCACTCTACGTACAATCTAAAATTACGTCATAATATGACGTCGGGTTCTGACGCGAAACCACGACGCAGCAAACACACTCACACGCTGGTAAGGGCAACAACCCTAACCCTACCTAATCCTAACAGACACGAAACTTTAATCCTGATATTTTACCACACGGGTAATATACAAGAGTCCATGCAGCGTCACACTAAAATATTTTGAATACAAATCAAAGGAATGTGCAAATTTCAAATTGAAAAAAAATTAACAGTAAGTTTTATGCATCAGACTTTTATTATGCAAATCTAGTAAATCTTTCATTATTATCAGAACATGTTGGACCAAATAAATATCATCTTATAACATCATCAACACAGGATCAATAAATCTAACTTTTTTTTAACGGGAGAGAAATAAAAAAAAATAATATTTGTTAGTTTTTTTATGATAGTTTTTTTTACACACTTTCAATTGTATTTGCCCACGGGTGGCCCTAGACACCCATACAGTTCTGCCGAGCTTGTACAGGTGTCGTGAGACTGTTTGATAATGCATCTCGTGTCAAACATACTTGCACCTCGACGACGATACAGTATATAGACGGTAATGTCGTGGCTGTCCTTAACAGCATAAGGGAAGGAAAATCGGATTTCAAACATTTCATTGAGAGCTAGAGTCAGGTTTTGGTTATCTCCCTTTACTTCCTTACTTTGTTTTTGGCGCTGAATAAACGGTGAAAAAATATCAGAAACTAGGAGATGGATGTAATATTTTGAATGATTTAACTAGAGTTTTTTTTTAGAAACTTCAATTTGAATGATTTAACTAGTTTTTTTTTAGAAACTTCATTCTTATTTTAGGGATATTTTAATATAAATAATGCTGTTAATCATGATAGCTACTTTTATTTTGTTTAGATGTCTTTTTGTCAACTACTTATTTACAAAGGAAGATAAATTGATCGTAGTATATTGACGACAGCAAAGTACGGCATTGGTTTTAGCTTGTAAAGGCGTGAATGATGCTTACAGACAGGATAAGGCCTTTTTTAAAATCAGATGAATAATTGTTTTCACCTATGTTTAGAAGTTTGTTGTTTTGTTGTTATTGTTTGACAATATTAAAAAATACAGCTGTTCGCTACATTTCAATCTCTTTATTATAAAGCCGACATGGTGAGCAACCTCACAAGACAGCACCAGATCCCCAGCAATAAAAACCTGAGATCAATTAAAAACCAAATATTTTTGATCTTGCATTAGGGTTTAGGAACTCAAAATAATGAGTCAAAGGTTAGGTTTTGTGTATTTATACAAATTTCTTCAGTGCTTTAGCTTTAATTTCTAAAAAATGTCTCTATAAGCATAAAATTAGTTTACCATCGAATTAAATTATTTAGGTATTTGTTTGCGTTTTGCTGATAGGGTTAGGCTTGCAATAACGCGTAGGTGAGTGCGTGATTCTCGATTATCGGACGAGAGTTTGCGCCTATCTGTGTGTGTGTGTCTATGTTTTCCCTGTGCTAGGGTTAAAACTTTGTTTGTTAAGAGAGTGGCTGTATTAGATTGTTGGTGATTTAGAGATATGTCTGCCGAGTAGCGCTCTGAGCGCGCACCGTTTTTGCTGGTTCAGTTTTGAAAGGAGAACTAAATAGGTCTACATCAGGTCATGGCTATAGGTCGGTCTTGTAGGGGGAAGTTTTCTGTTTTATAATGAGGCTACCTATTGACAGTTGTTCTTTCCTTTTCTCCACAAGGATTTTTGAATGCAATTTTTTTGTGCACATTTTTGACAGTGTTATCATCTTGTCGCCCTTGCAATCTTTTTTCATCCAAACGCCTTACATTCTTCGTGTGATCTAGTCAACCTTGTCCTGGTTCTCGTTTCTTCAACTTCATCACCTCTTCTTGTTCGGTGACCACCAAGAAGCCATTTTATACCCATCATCAGCAGCACCACAGTTTTACCTGTACCGGGCGGTCCGGTGACAAAGAGTGTGGGAGGCGCCGTGTGTAGCAGGTGAACTTGCTCCGGGAAGAGTGTGATGACAGCAGTATAGCACTCTCCTGTCCACCACACGAAGAGGTTTTCGCATTATACCAAGGCGATACAGCAAGCTGGAACATGGAATGCACGTTTGACAACTTCACTGATGTTTGAAATACTTTCCTTCAACTAAACACTAGTCCTCCCTGCTTTAGAACATCAGAGAATGTTCTTGTGCCCTAGAAATCCACAGTGATGTTGCTAAATGATGAAAGATGCGTTTATTTAACTCCACTATGATCTCAGTGAATGTTTACAAACATGTTTAATGGACTGTGATCAGTTTGTAGGGAAGCGTGTGTACACGGCACGACACCCTGTCGAAGACTGTCCCTCCAGGCACCTTGGAGGGTGGCCGGCATCCGGTGGCCAGAAGAAGAACTGTCTAACGAACCTCTGAGTTTCTTTTTCCCGTGTATCGAAGTCACGTGTTTGTAGAGGAAGCAAGTAGAAGTCAGATAAATACAAAGACCAGTGAAACAACTGCACACCTCATTAAACTTCAGCAAAGGACGGGTTTGATTGTACAGGTTACAGAAATATTCTTTTCTTGAAAACTGTATATTAAGACGAAAGAGTGTGTAACGAGTGAAGAAAAAGATATAAAGGAATCGAAAGATGGAAAAAGTGAATAAGCACAGACAGAGTCTGTCTGAGTGTCACGAACTTCCAGCGGACATGCGCACTCTTTCAAATAAACAACAGGAGATCGCTTCAGTTTAGGACAAATACTTATTAAGCAAAGCGTCACGTGACATTTTCAAATACAATACGAGGCAGTGCAGGCAATATACACCTAATAGAAAATGCACGATCAATAAAAACAAAAGAAATTGTAAACACGTTATTTAGGTTGATATAGGCCAGCGTCCAATTGAAATGAAAATGCAGTATTTTGATTAAATAAATAAATTTGGAAAAGACATTTAATTTGTTAAATTTTCGTATATATATTTCCTATTATTGGCTAGGCTTTGATGATCAGATAATGTTTTCAACTTGAAAGATGTAGCACCTTTATAGCTATTCGAAGATGGAAAGAAGTGCACAGGCAATAGTGCGGACAAATATTAGTCATGAATCAGCTGGTTCAAGACCAGAACTACAGGATAATATAGCGTCCGTTGCCTGGGCAACCAGAGGAGCAGCATGCCAGTGAGCTAGGGATAGGCGTCCAGGAAACTCACTCCTAACGTCGTCGTCATCGTCATTGCCAGGGGCAACGGTGTGAGAGTGCTAGAAGGAAAGTTGTATTTTGTTTTATTTACATTCTTTACATTTTGTGACCTGAGGATAGTTGGTGTATTTAGAGACCAATATTGCGTCTCGTATAATTCAAACTTTATTTTCGTGTAATTATAATTTGTTTGTTGTACAACTGTCTTGTCAGTTGTGTTTGCGCACGCGGGGAGTGTGTCTGTTAGTCTGTACGCGTGCGGACGTGTGAACAGGTGGGTGACTGAGTGTGAGGGAGAAAGTCGGGTGGAGCGAGCCGGATACAGTGACCCCTTTCCCCTCGGGTGGTTACCCCATCTCTCTGCCCCGCCTCGTTTCATCACAAAGTTCTACACAGAGAATACACAGGTGTCGTCAGGTGTGTGTCGTCATATTGCTAGCGCCTTGCTGTGAAAGCTTTTATGTGTAGAACAAATATTAAAATAGTTTATTTGTTTGGTACAATTAAGTAATAGATGTGATGTATCAACTACCATTATCATTTGTTTAAAGGGGAAGTAATGTTCATGACACGTGTACCTTATTAGGTGTATAGCGACTGTTAATGACACGTTTACTACAACCTAGACCAAGTTAATGCTAAATGAATTAATTAAACTTAGATTTTACGTTTTAAACATGTTTGTTTATCCAGGTAAATCCAAATCTGAAAAAAATAATACAAAACGTGTATAATAGAATCACCAGGCAATATAATCAAAGTAAACAATTAAAGTACAGTAGTCTGTACTAGGTTCAGATGATAAACTATTGAGAAAGATTAATGTACACTGAGCTCACATCATCAGTGGAACCTGTAGTGAACAGTGAACAGTCGACTGGCGGTGTAAGCAGTGAGTACAGGAGACAAGAAGGTGTTACTATGGCCTTATCTTCATCTCCGAGGACTCCAGGAAGCCGATGTCAGCCCAAAACATCTCACTGTCAACAGGGCTGTTGAGGTTAGCCCTGGCGGCACAGTCACGCCAGTACCACCAGGCGCCTTTACTAGATGAGACACAGCCGTACAGGTTTCGGTCATAGGTGTGAAAAACGTCCATGTGACTACCTTTCAACCCATCTCCTGTAAACACACACAGTTATGTACTATTAGACACACAAAGTCCTAAGCACAAATATAATTATTATCACTACAAAACATCTGTATAAACTTGTATTATTAAATGTGTTATTTCTGTGTTGTTCATCATAACAAAGCCAAACACCACGCAACACAAATACAAAAAGTTTTTTTTTAAATTTCTAATGATGCTTTACCCTGCATATCATCAAGAACATAAGAGTGAGGAGAACAGTTTTTAAAGCAGAAGAATGCTTCAGCTAAAATATGTACAAATGAATGAGTATAATTAAGTCTCCCCTGTGGGACCCCGGGGTA
This sequence comes from Pomacea canaliculata, assembly GCF_003073045.1. Taxonomy (NCBI): domain Eukaryota; kingdom Metazoa; phylum Mollusca; class Gastropoda; order Architaenioglossa; family Ampullariidae; genus Pomacea; species Pomacea canaliculata. Next base: position 15,877,716 of record NC_037596.1, on the reverse strand, counting down.
TGCTTGCCTAGTACGCATTGTAAGAATAGGGTCCCTGACATCCAGCCAGGCATGTCGTAAGAGGCGACTAAGGTGGACACCTCACCTAGAGGTAAAATAGGTAAAATAGTAGGGCTTACAACCCCACCATGTAAATTAAGCATGTTACCGAAACTATCTGATCCCTCTCTTCTCACTGTCGGTGGAAGTCTTCATGATCCAGTCCATGGCCAGGATGAAGAGAAACGGCGACAGAATGCAGCCCTGCTTCACCCCAGTACTGACGTTAAAGGGGTCTGTGAGCTCCGTGTCACATACAACCTGGGAGTTGAGATCGCTGTACAGCGTTGCAATGACCTGAACAAGTTTTGCAAGGACTCCGTAATGCCTCAGGATCTTCCATAAAGACTCTCGGTGAATGCTGTCAAAAGCCTTCTCCAGTTCGATGAAATTGGTGTACAGTGGTGTGTTCTACTTGTTGCTCTGCTTCAGAATATGTCGCAGAATGAAGATGTGTTCGGAGCAGGATCGCCCCGGACAAAATCCTGCTTGCTGTGGTCGGAGGTCTTTCTCCAGGGTTGCCGTCAGTCTGAACAAAACAATCTTGCTGAAGACCTTGCTGGTAAGGGAAAGTAGTGTTATGCCCCTCCAATTATTGCAGTCACCAAGATCTCTTTTCTTTGGTAACTTGAAGATGAGCCCTGTCTTCCATGCTGAAGAGAGCTTCCCTGATTCCCAAATTTGCCTGAAGATTTCAGTCAGTATGGGATGTCATACTGTCAAAGATGTCTGTATACACGGTATAAGAACACGTGGTGTGTCTGCAGCATGACTTTGCTGAATGATGTGATACTAAGGAGAAATAATGTGGTTATTGTTGATTGCTATTGCCCAAACAACTTGTAACAACATGCCAAACATTTCTTGGATGTTCTTGTATGTGTTGTGTTGTTATGTTGATGTTGGAGATTTTTAAATCACACTGATAAGCCATGGGGGTCTTAAGTTGTCGCTTCCACACCTGACGTTTGACATCACGTGACAACACAAGCCCTCCGTCACCTACTTTGAGGAATGGAGTGACAGATATCACAATTTGTAATTCCACCACCACCCGAGCAAAAGGCGAAAGGTCACACTGCCCTGTAGGTCAAAGTGTGAGAAAATTTCTTCCATATGTTAGAACGGTACTGGTGTGCCATTGTGGGACTGGCACAGGTCAACGGTCATGACTTGGGGAGACAGCCGATGACATGAGACATAATCTCTGCTACAGTGGAGAGGATACCAGAGAAAGAGATACATCGTGGTCATCCTCGTAATAAAGATATTTTTGTAGCTGTCATTACCCAACGACTACATGTGACTCGCCATTCTCATTGTCCTGTAGTCTCTCCAAACAGACAAATTTAAGGACACAAAAAATAAGTTTTCTAAAATGTAAAAATCAAACTGAAGTTCACAATACATGTACCGATAAAATATTCGCCACCTGCCATGACGAAATAAGTCTTAAGTCGCACAGAGCAGTCTGGTACTACAAAGTTTTGTCAGTTCTCCTAGTATTCCAGTTTGTCAACTATGCAGTTTCCTTCACTTTGTTCTAATTTCCCTGCTTACATTTAGCACACTAGTAGATAATGTTTGAGTATTCAGAAGCTCCTAAGAACACACACACACACACACAAACAAATCCCAGACAAGGAAGAAACCCGCAGAAATCTCTTTTCCTTTCTCTGTTTCCCTGATCATCACACCTGTTTTTTCAAGTTACATCAAAGGAAACGCACGCGATAGGAGGCGCTGTCACCCTCGCACACATGCACGCAAAGCTACACACTCACAAATGTAGTGATCCACTTATTTCTTAACCAGCCAGACAGGCAGCCTGCCAGCTAACCTGCGTCTCACTCTTTCTTACTGTTCAGTGGTGACGTACGTACCTGCGGTACCCGAGTAGTTGCCCCATACGTAAAGTCGGTATCCACCCCGAGGACTGGCCATCATGAAACCACCGTACTCAGCCCAGTAGTCTCCTTCTATCCCAGCGCTGATGTCCACTCTCATGCGCCATACCTTGAAAAATCCTATCAGTGAGTTAACCGCCGACAGGCCTGAGACAAGACAAGGCAATGATCTCATGTTAAGTTAACAGATAAGTCGAGCAGTGAAATATTTGTGTTGATCATGCTCAAGAGTTATCAAGAACCACAGACATGTCGCTGGTCATTACCTGTAATATGATGTTATAAATACATTGACATTATTGCTAGTCTTTAGATGATAAAAAGTTAAGACAACTTGTTGAGTTTTTAGTGTTGTTGTGTTATTACTACCAATAATAAAGCGTGTTTTACATGTAAGTACGAGCTCAATGCGCTACATACAAACAATAACAAATGTACAGTCAACAATACAGGAACATGAAGATCAGAAATATACATGAACAGAAACTGTACAACAGATAACACCATCACTAGAAGACGAATTAATTAGTGGGTAGAACTGTACTTCTGATTTGAAAATATATTTCTGAAGTATTAAGGAAGTATTTGAAGGCTTCAGATGTAGGTACAAGGCGAGGAGAGGGAGGACATGTCAAGTAGTCTGGCCTCAGAAGGAAAAGGAGAGTTTGCCGGTCTAGTGTATGACACAAAGAAGACAGCAACACTGACTAGGGTGGTAAGGTGTCACTACACACACATACAGACTAGGGTGGTAAGGTGTCAGTACACAGACACACACAGACTAGGGTAGTAAGGTGTCAGTACACAGACACACACACAGACTAGGGAGGTAAGGTGTCAGTACACAGACACACACAGACTAGGGTGGTAAGGTGTCAGTACACAGACACACACAGACTAGGGTGGTAAGGTGTCACTACACAGACACACACAGACTAGGGTGGTAAGGTGTCAGTACACAGACACACACAGACTAGGGTGGTAAGGTGTCAGTACACAGACACACACAGACTAGGGTAGTAAGGTGTCAGTACACAGACACACACACAGACTAGGGAGGTAAGGTGTCAGTACACAGACACACACAGACTAGGGTGGTAAGGTGTCAGTACACAGACACACACAGACTAGGGTAGTAAGGTGTCAGTACACAGACACACACACAGACTAGGGAGGTAAGGTGTCAGTACACAGACACACACAGACTAGGGTGGTAAGGTGTCAGTACACAGACACACACACACAGACTTGGGAGGTAAGGTGTCAGTATATACACACATATACAGACTAGGGTGGTAAGGTGTCAGTACACACACACACACAGACTTGGGAGGTAAGGTGTCAGTATATACACACATATACAGACTAGGGTGGTAAGGTGTCAGTACACACACACACACAGAGTTGGGAGGTAAGGTGTCAGTACACAAACACACACAGACTTGGGAGGTAAGGTGTCAATATATACACACATATACAGACTAGGGTGGTAAGGTGTCAGTACACAGACACACAGAGACGAGGGTGGTAAGGTGTCAGTACACAGACACACAGACTAGGGTGGTAAGGTGTCAGTACACAGACACACACACATACACTTGCAAACTGACATACATAGAGTTGTGTTTACACACAAAGCAATATATCTTTAAAATGGTATGAAACTATGATCATGACACATATACACAGATGGCTATAAGACCATTTTCACAGACTAGATGTAGACAAATATAGATAAATAGATTGGCTGAAGGACATTTTTACACCCTATATCCTTTTTCACAACAAAACAAAATTATAGACTGTAATACAACTGCACGAAATGTTTCAGCTACTGTGCATTAATAAAGTTCTGAGCCTATGCACAGATTGCAATCAGATAATCCTACAGAGAACAAAACAAAAAACAAAAAATAATAAACAAAACAAAAATAATACAAAACAAAACAAAAACAAACCACATGATATGCCGCAGGGATGTATTTCCTCGCAACTCGTGTTTTTTTCTATTTGAGACTTTGGCAACTGAGACACTACAGGATCATCAGCCATTCATTCATTCCATTACTAGCATCATCATTATCACAGCAAACAAAGCATGCTAAGGAAGTAGCACACAAAATAGTGAGCAAGATGCATCGTCGAAAAAAAATATAATAGAACAACAGAAACAGCAACCTTTGTATTAACCAGTCTACATCACACAAACAACATAATGAAGCAGAATACCTGATTACAGCCTGACTTTGAATGTCAAACAAATGTTGAGGTTACAATTATGCAGGAGGAGGGATAATGCCAGAGAATGAAAGAGACATGTCCAACATCTTACCCAGCCAGAAATCTCCAGAGATGTCACCGAAACCGTTTGCATATTCTGTCCAGTTCCGGTTGAAGTCAACATAATCATATGGGTTCCATACGTAGGCACGACGTCTCTGGATGACCTGCACATGACACAAGTTCACAGGTCGTTATTATTGCACCAAAGTGCAGCATGCTCGACAGGATTCAGCACTAATTACAGTTTAATGAGTTGACAAAGGATGAGTCATAATTGATAACATAACAACTTACAACTTTATTAGCTGTGGTCATGATTATAATGTCAGCACTTCACGGTTACAATAAACTATGTGAACGTGGTGTAATAGTATATAGTGTAGTATATAGTGTAGTATATAGGGTAGTATATAGTGTAGCATATAGTGTAGCATGTAGTGTAGTATATAGTGTAGTATATAGTGACAGTCATGTGAACACAATGTACACTTTCCTGGCTATAATGTGACATCAAGTGACTGTGATCAATTATATGGCAACATAATAAACATTACAAATAGCATTTTCTTTTAACTCCTTATCAAACCTACAGTCCCTGATGATGAAGCAGGAATGGATGCGAGGGGTTAAAGGATGCGACTACAAACAACCGACACACACACACACCAACACACTAAATGTACAACCACCCTCAACCCACGGAGTCTACCAGCGAGATAGACAAACTGTTGGAAACAGAAGGTGGACATGCTGACTCTTCTGCCTCGTGTTGAAAATGTCGAAAGAGATCAAAGACAAGTTATTCGTGACCGCGACGTAGCCAGTCGAACTTCAACTGAGCGCAGACCATACACAGAAATGTCAAAGACAAAATTCACGTAACAAACAAAACTAATTTCATAGCCACAAAAATAATACTGATAGGAATCAAAAATCAAACATTCCAAACTCTCACATGAACAAATATAGATCAGCGCGAACAATCCAACAAACAAAAAATAGATAAATTAAAATAAGACAAATCAGCTGCCCTGTGCACAGGCTAATCTCAGTCACCGTATACACAATACATCACCCGCATGCACTGCAGGGTGACAGTTTAGAAGTCCGTTAAAGATGTCCACAGACGGCAGCCCGCCCTCTGGCCTTGCTTGCCGCTCTAACGACGTATCCCACCCCTCTGTCTTCTCGTCCAGTTGCGATGATGTGGGCCGGCCACTGGCCACGAAAGCTCCTGCTCGAAGATTCCTGCTCTAGGTGTTCAGTCGAAAGCCTTTCCGCACACTGGTGCAGCAGGGTCGCGAGCTCACGCGCCGACGAGATGATGATGATGGTGCAGGGTGGACGCTCGACACGATGACGGACAGCAATGCGAACAAAGGATGTGAAGACACGGTGACACGAAGGAAGAGCGAAAAACAACAACAGGTGGAAGAGTGAAGAAGAACGAAAAATAAGCCTGTAGATAAAACAATTCTTACAATCAACAGGCGTGTCCCGAAACAGCTTAATTTCTAAAACAATATTTTCACACCGATACATATATCTGACCATCGGACTAGTCATAAGATTCGCTCAAATTCTAATGTTGATCTTACACAAATCCATACAACGGGAAACGAGTACGCGCTACAAGCGTCGCAACCCGGCGATCACGAACGTTAACCTAACAAAGTACAAGTCTTGCAATTAAACATCGGACTATGGCTTTGAACATAAAAGGATTCTCTCACTTGCACTTCCACCGCCACCCAAAGGCCCTTACAGACTAGAATGGTGTGGAACCCGACAGAATGGATCTCTACTCACCCAAAACGGCTTGTGGCAGATCGGTCGATACAAAAATGAAAAACTCTGACTGTCATGGCCACGGTCCAGCACCGTCTGTTACTTGATGACGACTACCCATGACGTCAAAAAAGGAAAAAGTAAAATGACGCATCAAGGAAGCTGTGCGCGCGCGCAAGACGTAAGACAAAGAGGGGACAAAAGCGTGAAGAAAACACCTAACGATGGGCAAGCTCAGTATGGGAGGCATACAAGGATGACAGCACAATCGCTCACACGCGACAGATACTATGAGCTGTAAGTATCTGACCCTAGGTATAAGTGGTGTCGCACTTTTGCGAGCAGGATACAGTGTGCAGGAGAGATGCTACCTGAGTCGTACACACTGACAAACACGACAACACGTACCGTCCAGCCGCCGCCCGCAGTGTACATATCACACCACACTCTCAGAGGTCCCTTGTAGTATAGCTGAATGGTGTAGACACCGCTCTTTGCACCTTTGTCTTGCCAGTCTACACATGACCCTATTTTTACACAAACAAATCATTCCGCTCGTAAGGAATTGTCATAAAGGGCGCAGAGGAACTTCGTACAATGATGGAAACAATGGAGGATAAGTACGGTAATAACCATGACAACTTCAATAGCAAATCATACAACAGACAAGGAAAAGACTGAGTCCCTCTGGCAAACTGTTTATATGTGTATGCAGCACACAGTTCACACTGCTCCGATACAAGATAGTCACACTTACTGACCGCCGTTACCACTAGCCATCCCATAATTCTAGCTCTGTGTCTACGAGTAGTGGCAGCTGGAATGTTCTTCATCGATACATTCCCCTCTGTGGTGGTCTAGTGCTTTAACCCTTAACCCAATGTTTCTGAGGTTAATTGCCAGCTTACAATCATTAGAAAGGAAGAAAACAATTAGCTCGTGGACATGAATAAACACTCAATGCTAAACTTTGTAAATCCCAAATATTATGTAAACATTGAGATGACAGTTGTTTGATGAAAATAATTACTGTAAACAACTTACTAGAGTATCTTTACTGTAAGAAACAGACAAACTGACGGTAGACAATGTGTGGGGACAAGCTGAGTTCTACTCATCCTTCTACTGCTTCTCACTTACTTGTAACAACACACTCCTTCTTTGTTTCATTGAACTTGAAGCCTGAACCACATAGACATCGTCCTGACAAACAATCGCTGTTTGTGTCTGCACAATCCATCTTGTTGTTACACAATAAGTTGTACCAGGTATCGTGTGAGGCAAAAGTAGAGTTGCAGGATCTCTGGTAGTGGGTCCAGCCTATACTCCTCTTAGGATACCAGTGTGAGGGAGAGTCACGAGCGGTAACAGCATGAAGAAGACAGAGACCTCCATGGACTGGCACAGAAGGTAGAGAGAGACTTAACTGAACATGATGCAAAACATTTTGAACAAAGACTGAAAGCAAGTTATCTGAACATTTCGCGAAAGGTTCTTCTGTTACTGAAAGGTTTTCAGCAAACAGTACATAGTTGTATATTTGTTATTGTTTACTGTTGTCTTGCTAGGAACATGCCTGTCACACACTAGGTTTATAATAATTATAAAGTGGAATGTTTGTTCCTTTGCTGCTGTGCTCCCCCAGTTTAGTCAGTCCACTGTCCTGATGCTAGAGCCATGGATGTCTTCTTCTCAGTGTCCAGAGCTGCAGGGCGAGCTTAGGTCAGGGCACTTATCTATGATAAGCGATGAGAAGACACTTTCCCACAAATGACATTGTTGTTTCCTAGATAGCATTCTCTGTATCAATATGAGATGAGTGTGACAAGATAACCACTTTGCAAGTTCTATATTTTTTCTAGATCGTGTTATTTTGAGTTAAGTCACAAGACTTGTTTGTTGTTTACCTAAACCACTTGTTATTCAATGTTCATGGAAGAACAACTGTATGCAAGGAGTGCCAGATAGATAAAGGTTAGTTGCAAGGTGGATTAAGTAACAATAAATAATAATAATAATAAATGTGTGATGTGCATAGCTCATACTCACACTCCTAAGTAGCCTGGTCTTAGCGATTAACAGAAAAAGGAGACAGGGACAGCAAAGGAACAGAAGGATAAACACGACTGATGACTCATAAAAACAAATGTAGGAAAGGCAAGGAGAAATCAGAGAACAAGAACTAAGAGTGTCGGTAGCAAGCAGAGGAGGACGAGGAGGGAAGAAGCAATAAACGGAAAAAGTGGAGAAAGGAGTAGTTGACAAAGGACGAACATGATGTGAACTGTGTTAGTATTGCTCAAGGATGAGGTGTGTTTTTTGGCTACTCATTATGTTGACCTTTAAAAGTATATCAAGTTTATAAGAATTAGGATGTTTAAACCTTTCAAGTTAAACTACTTTTAACCGTGATATAGCCATAGTTGCTAGAATGGCATAAAACACAAACAAAACATACAAACCACATTGCAGTCCATTACCTTAGTATACCAATGTTTCAATGCTTTTTCCCATACAAACCTTTGAAATCAAAGGTGAGGCAACGCTTGTCAGCCTGGCACCTGCCCTTGCAGGCTTCCAGACTGATTCCATCCTCGCTATCAAGAAGGTTTCCACGTAGAGCGCTGTCAGGATAGTCCGTAAAGTTGTCCTGCAACTCGCCTGTGCTGCAAGCTAATGTAAACAACTTTGGTAAGAAACTACTGACTGTTTAAGTTGAAGTTATTTGTTCTACATTTTGACGCATTTCCAACAACATTTATAATCAAGTGAATAAATTTCCTTTTTTTTTCATCCCACGTGTTTTATTAAACTCAGCCTTGAAGCCACTCCGGTAACCTGCCGGTCCCAAGTCCGGATAAAGCAGGAGGGTTGGGCGTGGGGCTAGCAACCCCACCCTGTAAAAAAACTAAATGCTACAGAAACCGCAAGCACGATAACTGTACATCTGGAGCCTGGACGGGAAGATCCCTCTTCGAAGGGGCTTATGACGCATGCTGGTGAAAGCCCTCGGGAATCCAGCTCGCCGACCCATCTTCTCACGGCCAGAACCAGGATAAGAACATCAGAACATCAGAACATCAGAGCATCAGAACCTGGAACATCAGAACCCTATACGGGAGAGTAAAAGCAGCTCAGATAGCACAGGAGATGAAAAACTATAACATCAAGCTCCTCGGCCTGTGCGAGACAAGGTGGAATGGCAATGGTCAGACCAGACTTTCGTCAGGGGAGACTATTATCTACTCCGGAAATGAAGACCCTGACTATGACCACACACAAGGAGTAGAAGTTCTGATGACACCAGAGGCTGCAAGAGCACTAGTAGCATGGGAATCAGTCTCCCCACGACTCATGTCAGCCAGGTTCAACTCCAAAGGGAGAAAGATCACGATCATCCAGTGCTATGCACCTACCAACGCAGCTAAAGAAGAGGAAAAAGAAGACGTTTACAACTCCCTACAAGCACTGGCTGTTCGTACTCCAAAACAAGACCTGAAGATCATAATGGGTGACATGAATGCCAAAGTTGGAATTAATCGCCAGTTTAGAAGGAGCCTGCTGGATGTCAGAGTTAAGCGAGGTGCAGATGTAGCCACAGACCACCACCTGCTTGTGGCAACCATGAAGATAAAGCTGAGGTCTTTCCACGACACATCAGACAGACCGCACTATAAATTCAACGTGCAGTTTCTTAGAGACCGTAGAAAGCAAAATGAGTTCAACTGCGAAGTTAAAAACAGATTTGCGACACTGGAAGGACTCCTGGAAAAGACTGGCAAACAACTGGACAGGATTACAAGAGACCTGGAAGAGTGCCTGCACACATGTTCTGGGGAAAAAAGGAAAAAAGCACAAGGAATGGCTGACTTTAGGGACCTGGCAAAAGATAGAGAAAAGGAAAGAGCTGAAGCAGAAGACCAAAAAAATGTCAAGACCAGCAGGAAAAAGAAGAGCTCAGAGCAAAATACTGGGAGATCAACAAGGAAGTGAAGAAGAGCGCAAGGGATTACAAGAGACAGTTCGCACACAGGATGGCAGAAGAGGCAGAACAAGTAGCTTGGAAAAATAACACAAAGAGACTATACGAAATTACAAGAATTCTGTCAGGAAGGAAAAACACCAATGCATGCAGACCAATAAAGAATAAGAATGGCAGCGTCATCACTGGGGATGCAGAACAAAGATCGCAATGGGTGGAACATTTTGATGAAATACTTAACTGACCACCACCAACAAACACTTTGCAGAACAGCTCCAAGTAAATACCAACCCGCCAACCAAGACAGAAATCATCGAAACCATCAAGTCCTTGAATTCTGGCAAGGCGGCAGGCCCAGATGGCATTCCTGCAGAAGCACTCAAGGCAGACCCAACAGCCGCAGCAGAGATGCTACATCCCCTGCTGAAGAAAATTTGGGAAAGGAGCAAGTTTCAGCAGACTGGAAGCTTGGCTACCTAGTAAAGTTACCTAAAGAAGGTGAACTGACACAGTGCAGAAATTGGCGAGAGATTACGCTGTTGTCCATTCCAAGCAAGGTGCTGACCAAAATCATCCTAGAGCGACTGAAAACTGCCCTAGATAGGAGACTTAGGCAAGAACAGGCAGGCTTTCGACGGGGAAAATCATGTACCGACCAAATAGCTACTCTGCGAATTATTATCGAACAGTCCATCGAATGGCAGTCACCACTATACATAACTTTTGTAGATTTTGAGAAGGCTTTTGACTCCGTAGACAGAGAAACCATCTGGAAACTGATGCAGCACTACGGATTTCCACCAAAGTTCATGGACATCATCAGGCAGTTGTATGAGAACTCAACATGCCGGGTGATACACAAGGGAAAGCTGACTGACCCCTTCGCAGTGAGGACTGGAGTGAGGCAAGGTTGTCTGCGGAAGTGGGGCTGGATTGGCCACACTCTACGAAAGCCAGCCCACAATATAACGCGACAAGCTCTGGGCTGGAACCCACAGGGGAGGCGCAAGGTTGGGAGACCCAGACAGAAGTGGACGAGATCAGTCCACAGAGAGGCAGAGACTGCTGGCATGACATGGTCCCAACTAGAAAGGGATGCCCAGGACCGGGTCCGATGGCGGGATGTGGTTGCGGCCCTATGCTCCACTGGGGGCGTATAGGAAAAAAGAAGAAGTGTTTTATTTTATTCTCGCTTCTTTTTATTCAGTCTGTCTATATGCGGCTATGTTGTTTTACACTCTATTCCTTTAAGAATGCGAAAATCGTGTAAAAGCTCTTCCGTCCCTAACTGTAATAAGCCGACAACAAAGTGGAGTTTCTTGCTGTCAAGCACACCACACAGAACCATTGTCTACTCACTGTCAGTACACGTGTCCTGTGTGGTGTAAAAGTACCCGGGGTGACACCGACACAGTTGTTTGTAGCACGTGGCGTGGTGCACATCACAGTCGTCCTCTGTCGTGCAGCTTGTGTTGTGCCACTTGCTCAGCTCTGAAACAAGACAGTCACACTTGCTGACCGCCGGTAACACCAGCCATCCCATAATTCTAGCTCTGTGTCTACGAGTATCTGACTGTCATGTGTACATATTCTTGTTCCTCCTCCTTAATATCACTTCTGCCTCCTCATCTTCATAGCCACTTCCTCTGTTAACCTTTACAATCAGGTTTTGTTATAAAGTAATAAAGTGACAGTTAGTAACGACATTCACGTAGAGTAGACAACAAAGATATGGGGTAGTGGCAGCTGGAATGTTCTTCATCGATACATTCCCCTCTGTGGTGCTCTAGTGCATTCACCCTTAACCCAATGTATCTGAGGTTAATTGCCATCTTACAATGATTAGAAAGGAAGAAAACCGTTAGCTCGTGGACATGAATAAACAGTGAATGCTAAACTTTGTAAATCCCAAATTTTTTGTAAACATTGACATGACAGTTGTTTGATGAAAATAACTACTGTAAACAACTTACTAGAGTATCTTTACTGTAAGAAACACACAAACTGACGGTAGACAACGTGTGGGGACAAGCTGAGTTCTACTCATCATTCTACTGCTTCTCACTTACTTGTAACAACACACTTCTTCTCAGGTTCATTGAACTTGGAACCTGAACGACAAAGGCATCGTCCTGACAAACAATCGCTGTTTGTGTCAGGACAATCAACCCTGCTTTCACACAATAAGTTGTGCCAGTTATCGTGTGAGGCAAAAGTGGAGTTGCAGGATCTCTGGTAGTGGGTCCAGCCTTTGCTCCGCTTAGGAGACCAGTCGGAGGGAGAGTCACGAGAGGTGACATTATGAAGCCGACACAGACCTCCATGGGCTGGCACAGAAGGTAGAGAGAGACATAACTGAACATGATGCTAAACATTTTGAGTTCAAGTTGTGTAAGTTTTGGTATATCTTCTTGGATATTAGTAAAGCTAAAGTCCTGAACAGCTCTCTCTGCGTACAGGTTGGAAAAAAATTCTCGCACTTCTGCTCTTATTTCTTCAGTTTTTCTAATACTTTCCCCATTTTGCTTCTGTAATTTCCGAATTTGCTTACTTACATAATTACGTTTTTCCAGTGAACAGAAATAATTACTTACTTTCTCTCCATCTGCTATCCACTTTGCCCTGGAGCGAATCAGTACACCCTCCATTCTTTTTTCTCTTAAACTAATGAGTTCACTTTTATTCTTTTCAAGTTCAAGGACTTCTTCTTCTTTTAACTTATCTTTAATTTCTAACCGTGTAATTTCTTTTTCTAATATTTTTTTCTTTATCATTAATTTCTTTTCTTTTCTTGCTAGAGTAGGTCATTGTTTTCATTCTAATTTTCATTAGCATAGTATCTAGAAAATGTTTTTATCAGACACTACAAACTGTATTTCCATTGGGTGAATATTTGCTAAATTCTCCCTGTCATATGGGAACACTGAGTACTCTTCTGTCACTTCTTTAATGACAGTGTTTATTTGGGTTAGATAGTCTTTGTCGCTTCAGATGTGAAGAGTTTAGCTTCCATAGATAAATCTCCTTTCCTCTTTGTTCTGTAGCTAATGACAAAGTAATCAGTGAATGGTCCGTACGGTAGCCCGGAGTAATATTTGCATTCATGACCAAATTTGAGAGTGAATCTGACATAAGGAAAAAATCTAATCTACTCTGTTGGAATGGTCTTTTCCTACGCCAAGTATATCTTAGTGCTTCTGGGTTTAGTTCACGCCATATGTCTACTAGATCCATGTTTGTCATCATCTTATCAACTTGTTCTTGCCCTTTAAATATTATTTTTATGTTTGTAATTATGACAGTCAAGTTGAAAGTTCAAAACAATGTTTCCAATCTCCTCCAATAACAATATTTTCTACTCCTATCTGTTTAACATATTCTTCTAACTGAGAGTAGAATTTTGGGTCGTCTTTATATTGGCCCATAAACACTACCAATTAAAAACTCTTTCTCTAATGTTTTTATCACTGCCATCAACATAGTTTCCTCCATTATCTTTATAGACTTTTTTAATTGAAAATTCAAAGTTATTATTAAATAGAATTGCTACCCCCCTGGAGGAAGAAGTAAAATGATGCAAATATGCAGGAGTGACCCCATTCTGCGGCAATTCATTTTTTCCTGTTTATGTTCGAAATGTGTGTCCTGTAACAGGTAGATTGAATAAGACTTATTCCGTAAATAATGAAACACATCTCTCCTTTTTCGCATGTCCCCTAGTCCCTGACAATTCATTGATGCAAAAGTGAGTTGTAAGTCTGTACTCAATATTGGAATGAATAGAAAGGTACAATTAGCAGCAGCTAGAGACTAATAGGTACTTAAACCAATATAAGCTCCCTTTTTGTACTTTTTGTTCTGCCTCTACTAACTGTTTCTGCAAACCTGCTCTAAAATTCATATTATGATTAGAAGGTGTAAAATAATATCAGTATACAGCAGTGGCTAAATATATTTACCAAAAGTGACAGCATATGAATGCAACAAGGATTGAAATATGAATATTAGTGAGTAAACTTTATATAAAAAAGCATACCATAAAGACATATGTGGGGCAAGCCCAGGCACGACAAAAAACCAGCTTGACAAGAACTTCAGACAAAAGCACAAAAAACATGCAAAAAATATAAACAAAAAATAAACAACAAGCACAATAACAGACAGTTCCTTAATTATTGGGTTGGCATATCTTATCATAGTCACCGTTAATTGCATAGGCGGTGATCATGTTTGCTGGCACTGGTGGTGGAAATTTCTAAATATTGGAAGAATCTAAATACAAATAGCTTCAGGTTTGAGTACAATGCGTTGTTTACAAATCATGTCTACAACATTGGTTGGACAAATTTTAACAATTAATCGTTATATGTGTCTGGGTGTGTGCATACCTTCCCCAGTAGAATATTTCACAAGGAATAGCCACATTTTAACCATATATCATGTGGAAGCAAGGAAAGGAATCAGAAGAAATCTGAAGGCGTATCGTCAAGGTGTGCACATTAATGTTGATGCACTTACCAGTAAGCTGGTGTTGAGAAATAAGAAATTGTTTTTTGCACAAGTAATATCCTTTATGATACACACTTGCTCATCCTGCACACCTCAGTCACTTCATTCACGGTTTGTTGATCTGGTTGGGGCGAACCTGCTTCCGCGGCTGAATGTAGGTGTAGTTGGGGTAGAATGGCTGGATCTTGAGAGCTGAGAGGGAGGTGTTGATAGTCCCGCTGAGCTTTTTTTGGTTGCATAGATGCCATAAAGAATATATGCATCAAAAGACAGAGAGAATGCAACTGATCCATCACCTGGTGACTTGTATGATACAAATAAAACTCTTAAGTGTATTCAATCTGTTACAGAAAGGTGCAAAGACTGTACTATGATAACATGGTAACTAATACACATGTGCCCTAAACTGGTTGCTCAAAATGGGATACAAGACTAAATAGAAATGTAGATTGGGCACATTATGCTTCAGGAAAGTAGCCAAGATTAAGATATTAAATTAAAAATGGCTCCAAATCAGAGTCTTGCATAGAATTATTGGGGACAAAAGTAGCTTTATTTAATATGGGTCTAGAAATTGATGATTTTTTGTAACTATTGTAGATGTGAAAAAAGAAACATTCAACATATTTTTGAGGAAATGTAAATGTGTTCAAGATTTCTGGCAAAATTTTTCAAAATTAGGTGTCAAACAAAATGTGGGGATTGACAAGGATGATATTAAGTGAACACCTGGTTTTATTTGGATGCAGTAATAACTTTAAAGACAGATTGATGTACTGGATTTAATCTTATTACTTGCTAATTATTACATATATCTTGCAGATTCAAAAAAACACACACCTCAGTTGCAACCATTCATCAGATACTGCAATATAGAGTTATACAAATTGAAATTTTTAATGCACGCCTGAAATGAAAGAAGAAAAAGTTGTAGACTTTCGGCTATCCTTATATGCAACTTGTTGACCAAAACTTAAGCAGTGACTAGCTTTCATACATGTTGCATAGCCTACTTATTGTCTTTTATATTGTTATAGTATGGTATAAAGTGCAATGGAGTGGAATGGCTTAATAACATAGATATGCCATATGATTAATACGGTAAATGAGGCATAAATGATGTTTATATAGTGTTAAAAAGAAAGCTAGTTTAATTGTTAGATACTAGATAGTATATTGAAATTTACTTTAAATCAGAGTCCTGCCAAAATGTTGGGGGCAAAAATGTCTGGCACCTATTTTAATGTTTGTGATAGTTGTTTGTATGCTCGTTATAATTCAAGGAATATGATTTGGATGATTTTGTCATGTAATGTAAATGTGTTAATGGAAAATAATTTATTAATAGAAAAAAAAAAAAAAAAAAAAAAAAAAAAAAAAAAAAAAAAAAAATGATGCTAAACACATTTGAACAAAGAAGAGTAAAAGCAAGTTATGTGAACATTTCCCGAAAGGTTATTCTGTTACTGAAAGGTTTTCAGCAAAAGGCGCGGTACGTAGTTGTACATTTGTGAATGTTTACTGTTGTCTTGCTAGGAGCATGCCTGTCACACACTAGTTGGACAATAATTATAAAGTGGAATGTTTCCTCATTCCTGCTGTGCTCCCCCAGTGTTGTCAGTCCCAATGGTCCTGATGCTGGAGTCCTGGATGTCTTGTTGTCAGTGTCAGAGCTGCAAGCGAGCTGAGGAGGTCTGGCACTTATCTATCATTAGCAATGAAAAGATATCTTCACACAGATGACAGTGTAGTTTCCTAGATAGCATTCTCTTGATAAATGTGAGATAAGTGTGACAAGATAACAACTCTCCAAGTTCTATATATTTCTAAATCGTTGTATTTCAGCTAAAGACTTTAAAATAGTCACGATACTTGTTTGTTGTTTAGCTAAACCACTTGTCATTCAATGTTCATGCAACAACAATTGTACGCAATTAGTACCAAAGATAAAGGTTAGTTGCAGGGTGGCTTAAGTAACAATAATAGGTAGAATAGTTAAGCTGCACACAAGTAAAACTATTCCGGACGCTGAAAAAGTCAAAGTCATTGTGTGGAGGGCTGAGTACCACAGACTGTGGGCAGTAGCAATGCATATTAGCATCGGTTCAACTTTTGTTATTTATGTTTTATGCAGTTCACCTGCAAATGTTTGGGCAATCATTTCAGGCCAGTAAACCAAAGAAAACAAGTTCATTGTGACGATTGAGCATGTTCTTCATTTGGACTTGTATTCAGTCGAATGAAAAAGTGGAAGTGTGTAGTAAAACAGGAGTTTATCTCTGTAATATGTGGTGTAGTACATTCACACTCACTGCAGTAGTAACTAGATAGTCGTGGGTTCAGTGTGATCCTACTCTTTACACTTTCTTCCTACAGAAACTAACAACTATCAAAAGTTAATAGACAAGGAGCAATTTTAGTTCATGCAATTTCACACACTTTGTTGTAAATCACTAACTAAATGTATTAATCACCTTTTCTATTCAAATGTTGTAGATTATTGCGCGTGAGTTTGCTGTGAAAATGTGTTTCGTAATCTTTATGTAGGCGACTACAGATGGTAGAAATATACAGAGACAACATATTTCAACATTGTTGCCATTGTTTGAGGTCCCTTGATTTTGTTGACAAAGCGTGCTATTTATAGAACACAGCGCAGGACATGTGAAGCAGACTGTAGCAGTTATAGAGTGCACAGTCACTGCCATCTCTAACATATGTTAGTATAACCAATGTTTCAAGCTTTTCTCCATACCAGACTTTGAAATCAAAGGTGAGGCAAGTCTGGTTAGTCTGGCACCTGCCCTTGCAGGCTTCCACAGTGAGTCCATCCTCGCCATAAAGGAGGTTTGCACGTAGAGCGCTGCCAGGATAGTCTGTAAAGTTTTTATTCAAATCGTCTGGTCTGCAAGCTAATGTAAACAACTGTGGTAAGCAATTATTTACAGACTAAGTTGAAGTTAATTGTTTTACATTTTGAACGCATTCCAACAACATCATAATCAAGGTGAATACATTTCTAATTTGTTTCGGACCACGTGTGTTTTTTCATCCTTTTTCCTTTTATTCAGTCTGTCTAAATGCGGTATGTTGTTTTACTCTTTATTCCTTTAAGAATGCGAAAATCATAGAAAAGCTCTTCGCCCTGACTTGTAACAAGCGACAACAAAGTGGAGTTTGTTGCTGTCAATACACACACACACCAGAACCATTGTCTACTCACTGTTAGTACACGTGTAAATGTGTGGTATAGAAGTACCCGGGCACACCTCAACCACGTTGGTAGCACGCGGTGTGGTGCGCATCGCAGTCGTCGTTAGTCCTGCAGCTTACATTGTGCCAAGTCTTTGGCGGACACTCAGCCTTTACAACTAGAGAATTTGTACTTTTGAAATTCATATAATAATCAATGTTATTAATTATATATTTTATATATACTATTTATAGCACATCAGACATCACATGATACTCAATAAGACAATAAATGTTACATACATAAAAATAAACAGAGAGACAGGGCGCTCCGGGAAGTGAAGCCCGCAGTGTGAGACAATAGACTATGGTGAAGCATGTCACTAAAACAACAATTCTTATTTAAATGTTTGTCATTATTTACATATCATTTATACGACTAACAAACGATCCGGTATTTCAGTTTGTTACTGACCTGACATAAAAGCTGGTTGTTAACCTTTTGCATGTATTGTAAGCCAAAGTCAAGAATACACAACACGTTTTACTCCTGTCTCCTTCGCCAGACAATAGAGACCACAGGAGAAATGAGAGGAAGCAGCATTGTATCCACCTGTTAAGCACATGCAAAGAAGTTTTCGTGAGTCTTTCTCTTGCAAACATATTATTCTTGATTACATTAATTTAAATCAGCAAAATATTTATCCTTCTTACAATAAAAAAAGTTCGTAATAAAATATTTGGCAAATATCATTCGTAGAAACATCCACACATGGAAGCGATCACTCAAAGCTTAAGACTAAAACTAGGTTAGTGTGTCTGGCATGCATGAACACATAAAGTACAATAGACACAGTGTCAAAGGTGACAACAAATAGTAATAAACAAAGGTATATAGGAAAGATAGCCTATTCAAGAGATAGGAAGATAATAAATAAGAGAAACGGTGAGTAATGTAACTTGTTAGCAACATTTAGTAGGTATGCTTCTCCTTTGATACTATTTCATACACATGTAAAGACAAAAAGTGACTAGTAGTGGTCTAAGAAAGTGTAGCAAGAAGAAAATATTAGGAGACAGAACAGCTTATAGCAGAGAAGAAAAGCTGATAGAAATCTGCTAACAGTAAAGAAATAAAAGTACAAACAATTGAAATCAAGTCTCTAGAAAATGCAGTCAACAAACCAAAGGGGTTGGGAGGTGATGAGGAGATACAGAAGACAGCCTGTAGTGGACAAATCAGTGAAGAGGGTAGGTAAAGCACTTCCAAACAATACTAAATAAAGGGATGATGGAAGTGGATGGTCAAGATAACCTTGTGAGAGTACAGTAGTCCAATGCACTGTATGTCCCTGTCGACAATCAGATACAGAAAAGGTCAAAGAGGCAATTAGTTAAAAAATGTTAATCAGCAGGCCCAGATGGTATTGTCATAATATATTAGATGATGCATCCCGGTTATTACTCCTTGCTAACTGTTCAATGCTGTGACCCAAGGAATGATACTCAATCTATTAATATCCACTATACAACAAAGGTGACAACAACCAGTCAGGTAACTACCCGAGAATATCTCTTACTAATACATTTAGGAAAAGTATTTACATGCTCTCTAAATAAAATATTAACCAAGTGGGCAGAAAGCAGAAAATTAAATGACAATGACAAAGGTAATTCGTTATTAATGAGAGGTAAATAAGTAAGAAAATGCTTTTTCCATTCAGCTCCACCCTTTACAGGGAAGCACTAACTGAAGTAGTTATAAGTATTATGAGAAGGTAGGTAAGTGGAAACTGAATATGTACAAAAGTGGTGGTTACAAAAAAACATGTTTACAAGATTTCCTAGACTTATTAGGTGTCTCTAGAGGCCTCATCTAATTTTATTGAATGTGCTGAGGTAGGAGTTCATGAAGTTCAATTACCTAAGATGGAGAGGGAGGCTGTTCCAGAGTATTTCAAACTTTATTAAAAAACGTCTAGAGACTAGAAATGGAAATAGTAAGTTTTGGAGAAGTTCTAGTGTTCTTGGAGGAAAATAGTAAAGAGAGTGTATGATCCTGTTTACCCGTCAGATTTTGTACATGAAACTGTATTTGTTAATTTAAGTCTGTTTCTTAGAGGAAGGACCTTGAAGGAATATATGAAACACAAGCAGGTTTGTGTCGGTATTTTTATTTTCACACTGTATGCGGCAGTAGAGAACAATTATCAGAATATGGAGCTACAAGTAGCATTGATTGATGTCAGAAAGCCCACAATAATGTGCAACAAGCAATATCTAACCGAGCTATCACAACCACGTATGCAGAGTAATTATAGAGGAAATAAAAAGCATGTACCAAGTGTCAGAGACAGAAATCAAGGCCATTGACAAGAAACATTGTAAAGCCGCCAAGAATCATGCACTGACCCAGGTGACAACGCACTGTCTGCTCGTGACGTTGTAACCACTAGAGGGGAGATCATCCTGTGAAGAATAATAAGAGAGGAAGATGCCTTTCTTGTGCTCTTTGGTTTGTATATTCTCTTATATTTTCTCTCCATCTCTAATGGTTTTGTTTTTTTGCAATGTAAAATTCCACTGTATCCAGCACATCGAGAAGACTGCTGCTGCTCCTGCTGCTGGTGGATTCCTAATCCTCACCAACCGCCTAGACGACCTGTCGCCTTCCTTCTTTCAACACAGACGACTTCCAGTGGGTGTGGAAATAACAAAATACTCCAAAACTATTATCACAACTAGTCAATGAGTAGTTCGAACACTCCTAAGAACATGCTCTCAGTGCTTAACAACAAAAGGAAACATGGACAGCATACAAGGGACAAGAAAGCAAACGAATAACGTATGAACTAGTAAATAATAAACAACAATACTAATGTTGAATAAAAACAAGTACAGAAAAGAAATACATTTTATCTTTCTGCAGCTCAGTCCAACAGGTAGAGTCCATAAAGCCCGTCACACACGAGCAAGAAAGGAGCAGAGAGCTCTTCAATCAAGTGTATTTATTAATATTTATTACAGGTAGTCCTCGGGTTACGACGGTCTCGAGTTACGTCGTTTCGTGGTTACGACGCTCATTCCGACTTACGAGGTCATTTCATCAAAGAAAAAAAAGGCCATCATCATGGAGGTGAAAGTGGATATCATAAGGCACTCTGAGAAGGGGGAAACAGCAACAGGAATTAGCAGGTCTTTAGTACTTAGTCGTTAGACTGTCGCTACATATCAAGGATAAAGATCGCATCCTTGAACACCTGAAAGGATCTGCTCCTATGAAAGCGACAGTGCTAACAAAGTGTACTGTACTGCACAATATTTTACTGTACTTATGTTTATTGATAATTATGGAGGGTACTGTGTTAGGATAGGTGTTTGGATAGGCTAAATGTTTGTAGTACTGTACTGTTATTATGGTACAGTACTGTATGAACGTATGATCCGACTTACGTCGAAATTCGGTTTACGACGCCGCGTTAAGAACGGATCCCCGTCGTAAGTCGAGGACTACCTGTATAGATTATCCTGGAACTGACCCGAGCTCTTTGTGTAGAGGAGGACAAACTAAATGATTGATGCACAGTGGCTGACATCTCACATGACCATGACCCTACAGCCAGGCGGGGTCAGATCATCAGGTAAACGTGCAATGTATAACACAACAAACAATATAGCACAGCGGCGATGTTGGACAAAGGATTCTTGTCACGTGACGCTGATTGTCCTACTAACAACCTCTTATCTCCCGTGTCAACAGCTGCTGACTGCGGTATGAAAATGAGGAAAATATTCAGAGCATGTAGATCACGTGACTCTTGATGATCTGAAATGTTTTGATATCTCACCAAGCGTCGCTCGACAGTTCCTACCTGTCATCGATGTTGTCAGGTGTGAGAGGGCAAAGCGGTTTACGCCGAGGCAGCAGCTAAGACCACGTGGCGGCAAAACTAACGACACATGCAGAAAAGAGCCGCACCCGAGACGAGACCTGAACCCAGTAAAGCTGCTTCTCCCTGTATTGGTGACTGGTGCTACCTGGCCACGGGACTCGTGTCAAGTACACAGAGGACAGAGAGGCAAGTTTGGACAGAAACAGTAAATTAATAAATAGTGAAGTAGGCACAAAGACCTCCATGTCAGCGTGCTTGATAAGGTCGGGTGGCTGCGACGTTTGTCTTTACAGCAGGACGAGCATCTCCGACTGCATCAATACAGTAGTAACAGTTGCCATCTCCACACCTGACAGTCTACATGAGGTTTCAGGTGTGGATGACTTGCTGGCAACCTCTTGTAACTATTTCCATTTGCATAGGTAACAGACGACCTTTGACGGGGATATGCCGTGTACATGTACTAACCGAACTTAATATTGGAGAAGCTTAATGACAGAAATAAGTTACTTTACTTTAAACACACAGTGATTTAAATATCTCACCCATAGTCAAACATCTAATGACAAAAATGTCTTCAGGTCGACGATAGTCTCTAAAATAAATCCTCTTCACATAAAACCTGCGGACTAAATAAATTCACCTTGAGAGCGAAGAGACAGTTACTAAAATAACTGACATTTACATCAAAACAATGTGAGTAAAATAATTAACCGCAGATTAAACATAACATGATTAAAGTAACTCACCCGGTGATGGTCTTTGTGAGAAAGCTGTTAGTGGCAGGATGTCCCGAGGAAAGCAGCGTCTGAGACGAGGAGAGGTTGACAACTGTTGGTAGTCTGCACGTGTGGAGAGGCAGATATATGGCAGGAGAGAGTGAAGAACCAACGACAGCAGCGATGTTCACACGAGCATGCAAGCCCCTCCCCCACACATGCATGAAGTACAGGAACGACAGCAGCGATGCTCACAACATCAGGATGCAACCTCCTCCTCCATACAAACATCAAGTACAGGAATGAAGGCAACGATGCTCTCACGATGCATGAGGATGCAACCCTCCCCCCCCGCACATACATGAAGTACAGGAGGCTCCAATGCATGATGTTCACGTGTCAACAGGTCAGTGAGGTCAGGCAGAGGGTCAGGTGTCAACAGACGTGGACGACAGTGAAAACCTCATCACCGGAGAACGCAATGGACTGGGCAACCTACCAACAGAAAATACCGGAGTGAATTCCGTTCTCCACGTACTGACCACTAAATCACACAAACAAACACACAAACATACACATCATGAAGCCTTGACACAGACACACAAACATAATCTTGAATACACGTCTTACATTCCAGCAACACGCAAGGTACGGACAAACAGACATATATATAGAAGCACGCAAACAAACGTATAAAAACACATTTCCTCCCTCACTTCCTCTCTCTCTCTCACACACACACACAAACACACAAAGACAGGGTACAGTCAGGATATGACAATGGTGTCCAAGTGTCTGAGACACAGAGCTCTGGCAGCAAGCTGTGGGTGAGGACAGAGAACATCTCCTGAAACTCCTCCTTACTTCTGTAGTTGACAGAACGGTTATGGTGTTGTTGTGTAGCCAGGTGTCTCAGGTGTGAAACACAAACTACACGGCTTAGTGTGACATTCATTAGATATTTACAG
The DNA here is from genome assembly GCF_003073045.1 of Pomacea canaliculata. Lineage (NCBI taxonomy): Eukaryota > Metazoa > Mollusca > Gastropoda > Architaenioglossa > Ampullariidae > Pomacea > Pomacea canaliculata. Next base: position 15,854,436 of record NC_037596.1, on the reverse strand, counting down.
ACATTGCTTGTGTACACATCTTATTTACTCTCTTTATTTATATTTACATTGTTATCACAAGAGGAGCCATGTTAAAATAATGAACATGCAGGACAACCGAATTTATTTTGGACGTTAAATTAATATTCATCCGATCGTTCACACCAAACCTTCTATAAATACTTCAATTGTCATTTTTAAAATGAACTTGCTGGTACATGTACAGGTGCATGACTTGTCTGTCAACAAATCTTTGAGGTCAGGCAGCGAGCAAGGTGTCAACAGACAACAGGACCGACATCCCACCACCACGTGCATTGGCAGCGTGACAAGAATTCACTCACATACCACACAGATGCATGACTTGTCATTGTCAACAAGTCTTTGAGGTCAGGCAGCTAGCCAGGTGTCAACAGACAACAGCACTGACAACATCAGACCACCACGTGAGGTCAAAGTGCACCGGGCAGCGTGACAAGAATTCTCTCACATACTGTATGTATTGCATCATCTTCTCCAGACCACTGAGCGATGATACACACTGAATGACTAAAATATACACACACACGCGCGCGGGCACAAATACATACACATGATCTAAACACACGACGCTCCGATGCATGAAGTACATGTGTGTGTGTGTGTGTTTATATGTGTGTTTGTGTGTGTGTTTATCGAGGATATTTGTGTTTTCACCTTTTTTTCTTGATTTTTTTTCTCCTACTCTGTACAATGAAAAGAAGCCAAAAATGTTGATACAGTGATACCTCGGTTCTCGAGCGCCTTGACTTTCGACCAAATCGGTATTCGACCAGGAAATTCGAGAAAATTTTGTCTTGGAATCTGAACAAATATTTGGAACTCGAACATCCGAATGTCCGAGATGAGCCGAGTTGAGCCGAATGGCGTTCATTGGGCCCAGCGCGCCTTGCTTGCGTCATCAGTGTGAGTGCAGAGAGAGAGAGAGTCACGTTTTTGTGGAGAGTCATGAAATGTGTGCAAAATGGGCAGAAATCGCAAATTTTGTTGAACAACATCACCCTGATAAAGTGGTAGCAAATAGAGCAGTTAACATTTTTAATGACAATGTTATGTCCACTTTCCGCAAAATTTTGCAAAGGAGAAAAACAGCAAACAATTGACAAATTCTTCTGTAAAGAAATCAGACAACCAACTGCAGAGCAGATTCTGATTCTCCTTAGCAAAAGATACAGAGAACAGAAACACCCGAAGAGCAGTTACCCTCTGTTTTTATTGAAGAGACTCCCCTTCAAAACAATAACCATTCCCCTCCCTCCTCCTCCACATTCATTCCCTCTGCCATAAAGTTTGGTACAGGTACAGTAAATGAACACAATTTACTGTACTGTACAGTACATTTTTATTTTTTTTGTTTGTTTTTGTTTTAATAAATACACTTTTATTTCTTATTTCTTGTTGAAACTCATGTTTTTCTACATATTATATACAAATTAGGCTAGTAAATAGGCATTTTCTGGGGCTTGGAACGAATTAATCCAGTTTCCATTATTTCCTATGGGTTTCATTGCTTCGGTTCTCGAACAATTTGGTTCTCGACCATCCTCCCGGAACGAATTATGTTCGAGAACCGAGGTATCACTGTACTATCTCTACATGGACATTCTTATGTCTTGATATGTATGATAGAGTACAGCGGGAAAAACACTGTCACCTCTTACAGTTCATGCAGGGGAGGCAATTTCACAATGTAATAAACTGGGGAGTTACTGCCCCTGACTTTCTATGCCCGAACTTTTATTCCCGTGAAAGAAAGAAAATGAACAGCACCATCGAGTGAAGCAATTGTATCCTTGAGTTCGCTCCATGTGACACGAGGTTTTGTTGTTATCCTTTAAACCTGTTGGAGCGTGACGTAGTGTAACGGTCGTGATGAGCGGGTGTCGTGATGTCACTTGTATCCGAGGGCGTCGTGTGCGCAACTATCTACCTGTGTGATAAATAAACACATTAGAAAGTCTTGTGAAGAAGAAAGTGTGTTAGTTACGTGTGTCTGTAACTTTTAATTACAACGATGTGTCGTCATTGTTTGAATCCTTGTGTCTGTCAGTGTGTACGCTCAATTTTTGAGATTTCACTTTGTATGCTAACAGACGATGTCACGACGACAACAACAACCTTCCCCCTAACAGTCGGCGGCACAACAACCACCCCTCCCCCACCTGCCTGCGAGATGTGTTGATGGTGTCTGGGGGGCACGTCAGTGACAACTCGGGTATGGGGAGGGCGCTGAAGGATCGGGTATCCCAGTGCGGACGATGAAGGAGGATGTCATCGAGGACGTGGCCACAGTCCGCTGTGACGTGGTGTGGGTGACGAATAGTCGGGCTGCTCGTGGTCTGGAAAATAAAGTCGTCGTCTGCATGGACCGTGTTGATGATGACTCAGATGATAAGATCTGTATTGTCTCCCCTACATCTTCATGTCCCTTTGTACGTCGCAGCTTGTGATCGTCTCCCCTAACCAATAGTTGTCAGAAACAGCTCTAGTTCATCAATACAAATTTCACATTTATTGTTAATATTTATTGAGAGTTAAATCCCTTGTTAATGTAGATCATTGAATATTGAGTATGCGGTTACAGACTACACATTATAATATTATTATAATGCTACACTGCAACCTCGGTTAATGAACACAGTCCGTTCTGGAAAGTTCTTCGTTATCCGAAACAATTTTTTTCCATAAGAAATAAAGGAAATAGATTTGATTGGTTCCCAGCCCCTGTTGACTCGCTAATATTTGAAAGTTACAGGCTACATAGGTAGGTTTTAGTGATAACAGTTATAATACAACATAAATGGAGTTAAACATAAAAACACTAACCAAAGCATTTAAACATCAGAAAACTTGTTTTGACGGCGCGGGTGGATTGAGGTGTGGTGAGGAAATAGTGGAATGACTGTTTGGATTCCCCCTCCATGCACACGTAACACTGTAAAATCGGGGGTGACTTCCCTTTTCTGTGGGTTGAGGTTTGAGGTTACATGTTTCTGTCTTTTTTTAAAACTATTGGTTATACATCACATTATCATTGAACATGTTTAGGCTCCTATTGCCTATCGCACTGTCATTACCTCACTACTAATCACTACTAGTCATTGCACTTAATCTTCTTTGCAGCCGTGATTGAGGATTTTCTTGGGGGGACGAGCTAGGCTACAGGCCGTTCGACCCATAGGTACACAGAATTTTACCGATTTTTAAACAATTATAAAAAAAATAACTAAAAGAGCTAGAAGAATAATTCAAATTGGTAATGATAGATCAAAATGTGTACAATTTGAACAATCCTACCTGAAACTTGCTTGAGAGCCCACTTTTATTATTGTAATCCATACAGAATCGGGTAGATGAAATATAAATTTTTTCTACACATGGTTACACAAGTTGTCACCGTACACAAAGATAACTTACAGGAACACATTTTGATCTTTGAAAAGCAAAAAGAAAACACACACATTGTTCTTGTCCATCGAAATTCACAAATGATGCCAGAATTGTGAAAATCCGAGGAACTAGCCCGAATTTCTCATATATCGTCTGCCATTTTTTTTCAAAAAAAAAAAGGAAGGTTACTCTGGATAATTGAGGATAGTTCAGTCAAGACAGAGTACCCTCCCTTTACAAGGGAAGTAACTGTGTTCAGAAATGCCCAAACTATCTTAACTAAGCGATTTCTTTACTAAAAAATGCGCTATAAACGCCAAAAAAAAAAAAAATTTTAAAACACGACGGTCCTGTACGCCCGCAGCGTGGAAGTTGACTGTGCGCGGGTGCGGGCCTAGGACACCGCAGAGTGGCTTATGAGTAAAATAAAGCACACAAATTACTAAGTAAGAAGGATGCCCACAATAAGGATCGTAACTGTGTCGCAAGCGCGAATGATAAGGTGCTGGTCGGTCACGTGTTGTTCGCTATCCGAGACACATTTTTAACGAAATTTTAGTTCGTTATCCGAAATATTCGCTAACTGAGGTTCCACTGTATATACAAAATATTACTAACCCTAATCCTAACAGTAACCCATTACAATATTATTATAATACTATATACATATCACTAACCATACCCTCTGGCCACTATACGGAGTATGCAGTGACAGACTACATTTTATTATGTTATTATAATACTATATACATAATATCACTAACCCTACCCTCTGGTCACTATACGGAGTATGCGCTGACAGACTACAGGACCATCAGGACAGCTGTTGTCGCATGCTGAGTCTGTCTTGTAGACAGCTGTCTCTGTATACTCGCTATGGTGCCAGCCGGATGTGTAGCAGCAGGGTCCTTCATTCTAACCCTAGATGTAGTTTTTCGGGCATTTACTAACATGCAAACAGAGACCACAACCCCACACATTACCAGTAATTGTGGCAGATCAGTCTGATTTAAATGATCACACACACAGTGAGAGAGAAAAAGAAGGAGGGAAAGCTCACGGTGCGAGCACAACTGAAATTCAACCCTTATCATTATTGACAAGTGCTGAGAGCGTGAACACGTGACGTGTCAGCAGCAGCTCGTAGATGCTACTATTGAGGTGGTACAAACAACTTGCGAGGCGACCGGTGTTTTAAAGGCTGGAAAAGTCTCTGGCAGAGCGATTCGGTGACACAACGGTTAGTGTCTGTGAAGGTTGGCTGTCCTGGGTTCACCTCTCGTCTTGGGCACCCTGTTCTTTCTCTGCATGTGGCATCTATGAACAGAGCTGGCTGTCTTCCCATGATATAGCCATAGTTCAAGACGTAGTGCCTGGATCAGTGTACAACAATTCCCTCCGTTATTCTCTCTGTTATAGTGTTACTACTGACACCAATACTACCAACTATAGTCCTACTTGCTGTACCCCTATAATGACTGTAGTGCTGCTAGTGCCGCCATTGCCAAGACTCACAGAACAGAACCAAAATTTCTTCTCATTCTTTAAACTTTGTTTTCTTCTGTGACCTAATCTTTCCTACAGGTACGAACGTTACCTGACTTACTCTATGGTCGGGACACTGAAAGAAGACATTTTTACGCGAACTAAACTAAAAGGAAAGGGTGAACTTTATTAGCAAAGAAAACACTTGACAGAGACAGTGACATCTGAGCACATGTGATCTCACGTTGTAACGTGCGTTGTTTATTTTGAAACTGAAAAACGCAAAATAAACACATTAGGCTGAATACTGTACACGCTGTTACATCAAGCACACACAAAGATACACACACATCCTCCATCTTGCTGACCGTGTACGTCTTAATCAATCTTTTTCGTCACCTTATTTTGACATCATAATTTACGTCATTTGCTCAAGGGCAAACAACTTCCAGCCCACTACCCTAGATCAGATCAACCATGGTTGTCGACCTTCCCGCCTTACCCTCTCTACTAAGTACTTATCCGTTACAACAGACCAGGACTTAAAAAAAAACGTGAAAGAAAAAAACTTCTGAACAAAGAACAGCTAAAAGAAGAATTTTGTTCTCAGCTCCAGTGATACGACTTTTATAGGGATGACAGCTGCACAGCAGAAATGCACACCATGATTTCAACAGCAGTGATGCTTTTATTAGCTCAGTGACAACACCATTTGAGAAACCCTCCACAGCTACCACACCTTCCTTTCTATCGGTTGAAAAGTCACGCGCAGACGACATTGATCTGACGGCAGGTGGCGACAGTAAACGACTCACACAGTCGACTGCATGCGAACCACCTTTGTCCTCCACATGCTGAGAACATCGACTGCAGCAAGAGCAAAGTTTTGTTGGAAGCTGCGCCCAGCAGGGACATGGTGTCATGGAAGCCAACACCTACTGCAATACCAGGTCTTGTGGGTTGTTGATTGAAATATTTGCTTAAAAAAGCAAACAGTTATCTACACAAATGATTGTAAAAATTTGATATGAGGATTAAAATGTCCGATGGAGGCCCTTTCTTTACATTCAGCTGGCTTTAAGTCACAAGATGAAGAAAGATTTTTATGTTAAAAAAGTTAATTAAAGCTTTTCCTACAGGCTGAAAGTACAATGTATTAGAGCTACACAGCTGTGGACTAAGTTGCACAACTACTTTCAAAGTTGCTTCTTTTCCTTCAATTTCTAACATCGACGACATGGTCAAGGCGAAAATAAGTCACATATTCGCGTAGGAAGCAATTTTTATGGCGTTAGCTCAACACCAGACACATCAACTTCTTCCCTCCATGTTCTCTCTCTTTCTCTCGCTCTTATGTTATCTTACATGCCAAGATGTTTTTGCGAGGTCCCATAAAACAAACAGTTCACAGACGCTGAACGAATATTAACTTTTAATCAAGCCTGAATGGCCGACATGAAAAGGTGTCGTGCGAGATGACTTTTAACTTTTATTGAAAAAGTATTGCAAAAATTGTAAAGAACAGACGATATATTCAATGGATATTTATCGCAGCTACCGACTGGGCTTTGGATATACAGAAATTAAACTCTGTGTAGCTGTGGTCAAAGATACCGAAGTTATCCAGTGTGTTTGTTTAGTCGACTTTACACAGTTAATTCGATTCTTACACTCTTTATCTAATAACCTATATTATCAGAAGTGTATGCGTGAGAAGGAGAAAAGCTGGACAAATACAAAGGGTCTCGGCAAAAGGAGCGACTAATGCAGTTTGTAATGGCAGGACATCAAATTTAATTTTAAATTCCGTTTATTTATATGATGGAAAGTCTCTCTCGTGCCATTAGTTATTCAACGTTCGTTCGACATCTACTGAATTAAATTGTAAAATTTGACGGCGAAGTCTTTCAATAGTCTATCTAGAGTAGACATTTATCCATGCATATAAGAAAACATAATTGTCGAGATGACAATGATGACAGAGAGAGAAAGAGACAGAGAACAAGAATAAAGATTCTTATTACCAAAAGTATTTTAAACAACACCTTTATTTCGGACGACTGCCATTTGACTGTATTGAATAAAATCAGCAGCACCACTTTCAGGGAATAGAATTCCCGTACACATTCCAACACATTCCGACTTCAGTCCGCAGGCAAGAAGAACATCCTGCGGTGCATCAGGCTGCCTGTCTCTGTAGCAAATGTAGGGTTCAGTCTCTGTACAAGAGATAATGTCTGCAACATTCAATACACAGCAGGCAGCCACATCACCTTCTGTGTCTTCCCCACTGTTACTGCCGACTCTGAGCACAAAGAAACTCCTCGCTTTTGTGAGTTTCATTAGAGACATTTCGGGAGAGAGGGTATGACAATGGAACTTGAAGGTTTAATTTCCTTAAAACCATACAGAAAATAAAAGTCTGATTTCTTAGTTCTGAGGTGGGTGTGACGAGAAAACGTAAAGATTTTATCCCCGTAAAGATAAATACTAGTTTATGTTTCCTACGTATTTAGCTAACACTTCTCTAAATTGATAGAAAAAGTTTTAATTCAGTATTTAATTAAGTTAATAAAGCAGCATGCTTTGAACTGCCTGGCAGAAAATTGTTTCTTAAAATGAGCTACAAGTTTCAAAATTGTTTTCTGTTTTCTTACAAGACAAGGATATATATTTTTGGAGGAGCTCACTTTCTCAAAAACCTTATTTTAACAGGGTCTTATCAGCCTTAGGGAAATTAAAGGTTCAATTTTAAGGTGGCTTTTAGAAAGCAGGGATTTAAAATTATTCCGAAATGTTGAAATTTGTTTTTATTTGTAAATATATTTCTTGGATAGCTCTTCTTCGCTTTCCATATAAGCTGTGTTGCTGAGGCCATGTATTCTCTGCCTCTCTGTGTGTCTCCTACTCAGAATGTTTTTAGACATCAGCCAACGGCTGGTCAGTAAGGTGTACGGAATTTTATGTTTAGATTGTACACATGTGATTACAACTCATTGTTACAAAAAATTTAAAGCCTTCTAAAGTTGAAGTGGTAACTCATATTAAAAGTTTGTAATATTATTAACATGATCAGGTTGATGATCGGAATGGTAGGAACAGAATTTATTTTCATGTATTGATGTGCAAGGTATGGTTAGAAAGCATGAAGAGTTGTCCTCTGTTTAGGATATAAACTTGTAAAACATCGAACAGGTACTTAACATGCAACTTGCTTAGTTTAATTGGAGTTTTATCATTGTCGCTTTAATGGTCGAATATCAAGAGTTAATGATTGATTGTCGAAGTATATTTGTTCATTGTAAAGATAACACCACATAAAATTACATAGGATTACGTAGGAAGATAAAGGAAAATAAAATTAAGGAAATAATAATGAGAGAAAGAAAAAACAAACACTTAAAGTGTGTAACAGATTTTGAAAAAAAAATGTCTTAAATATGTGTAAAGAAAGCTAACGATAGATATCACAATGAATAAGAATTTATCTTCTAACATTACTTTCGAGGGAAGCTCATTTAATGACTTCGATTCATCTCTTCGTATGCTGAACCTCTTTTATCGATGTCTCTGGGTCGTTCTGTCGCCTGTTTTGTTGTATGTAGGACTGTCAACAAACACAATCACCATCCTCACTTTTCGACAAATTATAATGAAAGCGGATAAAAAAGAAAAGCCAGCGTTGATGTATTTTGTTTTATTGACGGTGACCGATTTTGTTGCTTTAATTGTCTTTTTGACACCAGATTGGCTGGAAGTTTCCTTCGGGGTCAGCCTGTGGTCACGTGTCACGTGTAGACTTGTAGTCTGGCTCCGTGATGTAACGGTCTCTCTGTCATCCTGGTTTCTCGTTGCCTTGACAACGCATCACACGTTTTCTCTCATCGTCACTAACATTTCCAATACTATGAATCGCCTGTTTCCTCTAACAACATTTGTACTAACGGTTGTTGCCTTGCTTATAAACAGTCATCGTTTGGCAGGGACAGATGCTATCGGTAATTTATGTGTGTACTACAATGTATTTTATTACCTTGTTTTTTTTAATGGTCCGTGGGTTCTAATCGTGCAAATACTGTATCTTATTATACCATGTGTTCTGGTGTTTTTTAACAGTATTATGTTAATAAGACATAAACGTGCGATAGACGAGGCTGCCAGAAGGACAACATCTGATGTAGTCACTGGAACCTCATCGACATCCATCACGGTTACCCTGATTGCTTTGTCTCTAGTGTTTATAGCGGTTCTCCTGCTATACTCTTCTATCTTTATTGCAACATACTTTCTAAATGATATTTTAGCTTTTTATGTTAAGGTCTTCGAATGGTTTCTATTCTTTACTTTCTATTCAGTCAAATCTTTTTTGTATTGTGTAGTGTATCCAAACTTTAGACAGATAATGTATGTTACGGTCCGATGCTATATATTTGGATTCATTCAAGAATCTCCTTACCTTGGAAAATAGACTCTGCAGTCTACAGAATAGGAAACTAAGAATGTACATTTTACTTCTTAGTTGTTTTAATGTTAGCTTCTTTGAAGAATTCATTTCAAATAGCTCAGTTTCCTATTTTTTATGTATTTTTTTTTTCTCTTTTCCCTTCATGACTAAAAGTACACATGGAAAACAGCAATCATTCGACTAGAATTTCTTAAAATTTATCATTCTGCTTATAGTTTCTTTCTCAAATGTAGAAGTAAACAAAATAGTTTCATCACAGTCTAATCGTGTTGACACAGTGTACTAATAATTACCGTTACCTCATAATTCAGGAGCTTTATAAGAAAGTACTTTCTTGTTCAAACAAATTCTTTGGTAATGTTACAGATTTTTTTGTTTTTACCATGATCAGTAATTTCTGTAATCTACTTTTTGTACAAAAGTATTCGGTGGTTGTGTAAAGATCTTTCCTACCTGGATAGAAGTATTTCGTGTCTCTATGAACATAATTGTTCGTGGTGTAAAAGCATTATCTGTGAGTGGCAAGTCGGGGTTGACAGTATAAACCGTGTGAAGTGATCGGTACGACAGGAAAAGCCGGTCCTTAAAGAGAAATCAGACGAGAGTGTACTACAATGGGTGAGTACTTCTGTTAAAAGTTAATGTGTGTTTCAAAGGTTAAGAAAGAGGAGAAGAGATTCACTCACAGAGAAGAACGCTGGATAAGAAATATAAGAAGAATTATTGAACTTTAACTACGAACACCACGAGAACCATAAAGCACACAGGTAAATACAAATGTCAACATCAGCTTAAGCTGCTACACTTTATGATGAATCTTACTGGTACCGTATTCCAAACTTTATAGCAAACCTTACTCTTTAAAATAAGAAAAAAACTAAACAAAAACAAAACTTGAAGCAAACTATAAAGGTGTAATTTTAGTAGCTTATAGAAACAACACATCAAGCTATTTATCATTTATCAGTTAAATTATTGTATAGCTATGTCTAAACTCGGCCGTTTGATAAGAAAATTATTTATTTATTATTTATAATTTATTTGTTATGTGTATATGACCTTTTATTACATTACTAACTGTTGTGTGAGTGTAAGTTGCTATAATATACATAATATATATATAATATATATGTAATTTATCCTTTCTTTAAATTAAGCTAAATGGTGTAGCGCATTCCCTCCTGTTGTTATACTGTCGACCACACCCTAGAAATCATTACTCTGATAGACGTTGTGACTGTCGCGTACTTTTTACCATCCTTCGCCATCGAGATCCTTCACCCTTTCTCCTTTTTTCCCGTCATAAAACGTAAAAACAAAAACAAAATTGCGTCAGGTCATGACGTCAGATCATGACGCGGCATGCGACACGCGACATTAGACCATACGCTCGATGTCTGCTGCACAGCCTTCCGACATACCCTAGCTACTATACAAATAGATGCACATCGTTCCTTGGCCTGCCTATAAGATAACCATTATAGGCTTGTGATAAGGCTGTGGCGACGGTCAAACGTTTCAAAAATATATTTAGTTACAATTACAGAGGACGACAGCAATACAGGAGAAATAAAGGATTCGTTTGTCACTTAATTACCTCTTATTAGCACTATTTCCTTTGCTGATGTTTATAAAAATTGAAAAAATCCAGTGAAGCCGACCATTGTGTCCTTCCGCCGAGTAACCACGATAGCTTCCCGAAATAGTCAAGCAGAGGAGTCTTGTTGTGATGTCAGAGTCTTGTTGTGACGTCAGTCTCTGACAGGAAGTGTCTGTGGTCATTGCGAAGATTTGACGTCTGTTTACTCGTATGACGCACTCTGTGTGTAAGGTTGTAAGGCTCTGTCTTTCGAATGTTTTCTATGTTTCTGTGTGTCTTTGCTTTTTCTGCTTTGTGTGTGTAGGAGGGAGGAATAAAGGTAGTAATACACATTACTCTGTGCATGCATATACTTATTCCTTTCTGATCGTGTGTGTGTCTGCGCGTTTTGTCTGTGTTAGTGTGTATAGGTGTGTATAGGTGTCAGCATGTGTATTGTATGTGTACTGTTTGCAGTGTATGAGTGTACGTGTGTATAAGTTTGTGTACACGTGTTGTATTTGCACTAGTGTATGTGTGCGAGTGTGTACTATATGTGTGCTAGTGTGACTCACACATTGTGCTCACACTTTATTATTCATACAAATAAACATGGCAGGAGGTGAGCAAGGCGTGGAGGGTACCACCTTAACCGTTTGAACCAGAGAAAGAATATGGAAAACACTGGAACTAACGCCAGCTTCTCGTATCCGGACGACTACTTCATCTTTCAATCAAACACCAGTGACTGGGGTTTGACATTTAAAATGGCTGACTTCTGGATCCGAGGAACACTTCCGTTACCTCTTTACATCATCGGCACGTTTGGCAACGTCATCAGTATCGTGGTTCTGTCTCGTGTGACATCAGACTTCCGCTCGTCTCATCTCTGCTTTATGGTTCTGGCCGTGTCCGATTTGTTAATAAACTTTACTTTGCTAAATATGTTTATAACTGAAAATTTTATCACTTCATTTGAACATGTGAGCGACATTTGCTGTAAACTGCACACCTGGATATCGTACATCCTCAGAGGGATGTCGTCATGGATACCAGTGCTGCTGACAGTGGAGAGAGCTGTCGCCGTCCTCTGGCCTCATCGTGTTGGTGTATTGTTTACATACAGACGGACAAAACTGATCATCCTAGCAATGACAGTGTTTTTCGCTTTGTTTAACTCTCACTTCATATATGGATTAAAGTTGCGATCTTTTCTTTTTTTTTTTAAGACTTTCAAAGAAACGAAAAATGTGTGCGTTAACTATTTTAAAAGCTATGAGAGTTTTAGAAGCAACTGGATTCACATAGAATCAACAGTTTACTTCTATTTACCTTTAGCTCTTGTTGTCGCTGGTAATGTTGTGCTTGTAAACACAGTGGTGAGGTCAGCACGCTCCGCGGTGTCCAACCTGTTGACGGGCGACGTGTCTCGAGATGAACGAAGGCGCAAACTGCAATCATTGTCTTTAGTCCGGACCGTACTTGTTGTCTCTACAGCTTTTCTTTGCTTTCTTTTTCCCGAATCTGTATATCGCGCTGTGTCTCCTTATTATCATGAAAATGTTATTTCTGATCACAATTATATATTCTTAAACGAACTGTTTTTTACGATTGTACAGCATCTTTTTTTAATACATTCAGTGATAAATCCATACGTTTACATTCTTACTGGACGAAAATTTAGACAAGAATGTTCAAAGCTTTTTTGTTCTTTGTATTAGCTATAATGTCTTAATAATCAAAACAATACCTCAACTTTCATATCCAATTTCGAGAGGGCTAAAAATGACGATGCGCCACACACCGTGGTTTGACATGTTCATTTGTTTACAACACACAACGAAAACCAATCTTTTGTTTATAGGGTTAGGGTGTACACACCCAACGCAGAATAATTATATATTTTCCCAAAATAAAAATTTTTGAACGAAAAGGAATATTTAATAATTAATTTAACATTTAATAATTTCATAAAACAATATCCATAATATCTTCAATAATTAAATTCTCTTGACCTCTAGTCATTTTTTGAATGGTTCATAACAACAAAATAACAATATGCATCACACCGATCTAGGTCTTAGGCTTCCATATGCCTTTATTTTTTACTTCTGAAAAGGAAGATGTTACTCTTGAAAAGGCTGAGTCTCATACGTGTTGACCACGGACGTGTAGAAGTGGATCGTTGTCTGTTTGCCAAGACCAGTCTTAGTGTCCTGGGAAGTTCTTCGCTGTTAGTCTCTGCGTGGCGAAGCAATGAATTTGATTCAACCGGAAACTTTGTACAATCCTCCCTTGTTTTTATGTAGTTAACTGGAAAAAATTGTTTCAGCAGTCCAGTAATTGGTGGCTGGACTGTCAGGCCCAGAGACTCGTGCGAACCTTGACCTGTCGAGCTTCTCACGTGCAGGGCAGGAGAGCGGGTGTCAACACAGGTGTACTGACTCGCACCTGGGACAGATTAAGATATTTCAGTAAAATGTGAATTATTGGCAAAGCACATTTTTAAACTATTGCGACTCTAACAGGTCTATCGTCTTCCTAAGCTTTAAAAAAATTTCGTTTACAATGTAGGCAGCAATGTTAAACGTTTGACAGACATTTAATTTTTAATGACAAAAATTACTAGATTACCCTTACATCAATCAGAAAGATAATAAGGTGAAAGTGTATTCTGAATTAATTAGTTATTCTCGATTGAAATCGGATGACCAAGTCTGTTGGTTCTCACGGTTAATTCCATCAAAATAAACAGTTCCAATGAAACGGGTATATGTTGAGTACCTACAACTGCTTGACTATAAAACAATTTTTTAAAGCCAACATAACATGGTGTAGTCACTGTGCATACAGATCTATTATTGATTGTATTAATGTTTACATATATGTATATTGGATGTTCAGGATATATGTGAGCAGCACAACCGCTTGTCTTTCTGATCTAGTCATAGAGATAACACGTTGAGGTATTATATCTATCATCATCAATAACCATCAAATATTTTAATGATGGACACTTGAAGGCCAACGTGAGAGTAAACATATGTTACTCTGCTAAACTGCTTGACGCTAGACATAATGATAGACGTGTGAAGGTGAGTGTACAGAAAATGTATACGACAATGTTTACATGTTTAAACCTCTCTATCTACCTCTATACATGGGGTATGATAAACACAATATAAATCAGGTATACGTGTGATAAATCTCCAGATGTACACTTGAAGGACTTACTACTCGCAATTGTTCTTGGTAGTCTAGTAAGAAGCAAGAAGTCAGTCCTGCCCATAAGAGTCCCAGGTGTAAAATGCAGTCATGACTCCTGTAGCACAACAAGAAATTATGATATGTACAAATATGTTGGTTTGTATCTGAATTGTCGCTTCCTCTGCCCTCATCGTGTTTTGTGTATTGTTTACTTACAGACAAAAATAATTATTAGACTTTCAATGATTGTATTTTTTACTTTGTTTAATTCTCACTACATAAATGGATTGAAGCTGCGACCTTTTCTGTTTATTTAAGGACTTTCCAGGAAATGTATCTTGTGTGCATTGGTTTTTTTTCATAGATATTGTAGTTTTAGAAGCACCTGGATTGCAGTGGAATAAACAAATTACTTCTTTTTACCGTTTTTACTGGTTCTTGTCTTCGTTGCGTTTTTAATTTTTTTAATTTCGTCACTTCTTCGGCTTTTCCTCATTTAAATGGGCGGAGTCTCAACCGTTCTACGTTTTGTCCTCCCTTCACTTCTTTGTTCCGTCATCTTCGTCGTCCACTCCTGGGCGGTGTGGTCAGTCAGGCAGGTGGGACAGTGGACCAGCAAAGGGTCCGCACACATCGGAAAGACAGAGATGGTGAGCGCGAGAGAGTCGCGTGAAGCCTCAGAAACAGAAGATTTAGGTAATGACCGTTGTAATCACTTTACTAAATAACGAAAACTTTCCTCTTGGTTTACACTAATTATTGGCTTTAATGCATGAACAAAGCGCAGTTAGTCTCGCCGAGTGTGTCGTCTGCTACATTGCTCTTCTCTGAATTTTAATGATTTTAAAAGCGGTTTGTTTATCTTCTTTTCGTTTCTATTTTGTAAAGCTCTGGTGAGGTCAACATTCTCTACATTGTCAAAGCAACAGTTTCTATGTAATTTGTCATCTTGCAAAACATCCTGATAAAAACCCTGAATTCCTTTCTTATCTTTTCTCTATTCGTGTGAGGCCTATTCTCAGACTAAACCTTGCAGACGACATGAATTTGATTTCACGAAGCGACCAAAAACTGTAAGAAATTGTGGTCAAACTGACAGACCACAGGAAACATTCCTATTCAATACAGACCAGGACTAACGAAATGTAAAAGAAAAAACAAATGAACAAAAAACAACTAAAAGAAAAATTCTGTTCTCAGCTCGAATGAGCCGACTTACAGGGATGACACAGCAGAAATGCACACCATGATTTCAACAGCAGTAATGCTTTTATTACCTCACCTGACAACACCATTTGAGAAACCCTCCACAGCTACCACACCTTCCTTTCTATCGGTTGAAGCCCACCTGCAACGACATTGATCTGACGGCAGGTAGCGACAGTAACGTTCGCGCGACATCTACTGAATTAAATTGTGAATTTCAATCTTTCAATAGTCTATCTACAGTAGACATTTATCCATCCATATAAGAAAATATAGCTGTGAAGATGACAATGATAACAGAGAGAGAAAGAGACAGAGAACAAGAGTAAAGATCCTTATAAACAAAAAAAAAATATTTTAAACAACACCTTTATTTCGGACGACTGCCATTTGACTGTATTTAGTAATATCTGAAGCACCACTTACATGGAATAGAATTCCCATACACATTCCAACACATTCCGGCTTCAGTCCGCAGGCAAGAAGAACATCCTGCTGTGCATCAGGCTGCCTGTCTCTGTAGCAAATGTAGGGTTCAGCCTCTGTACAAGAGATAAAGTCTGCAACATTCAATACACAGCAGGCAGCCACATCACCATCTGTGTCTTCCCCACTGTTACTGCCGACTCTGAGCACAAAGAAACTCCTCGCTTTTGTGAGTTTTATTAGGTTGGAGAGAGGGTATCACAATGGAACTTAAATGCTTAATTTCCTTTAAAAAATAAGGAAAATAAAAGTCTGATTTCTTAGTTCTGAGGTGGGTGTGACGAGAAAACGTAAAGATTTTATCCCTGTAAAGATAAATGTAAGACAAGTAAAAAAATATATTTTCTGCATCGTTTATTATTATTTTTCTACGTTACTAAAGCTATTTTAAAAATTAATTATTTAATTAAATTAATAAGTGTGCATGCTGCATCAAAATAGCCTGGCAGAAAAATATTTCTTTAAATGATTTACAAGTTTTAAAATTTACTTCAGTTTTATTTCAAGAGAAAAATACTTATTTTTGGTGTAGCTCAACTTCTCAAAAACTGTTTTAACGGAGCACTATGAGCCTTAGAGAAATATAAGGTTAATTTTTAAGGAGGTTTTTAGAAAGCAGGGATTGAAAATAATTCCGAAATTTCGAAAAATGTTTTTATTCGTAAATATATTTCTTGGATAGCTCTTCTTCGCTTTCCATATAAGCTGTGTAGCTGATGCCATGTATTCTCTGCCTCTCCGTGTGTCTCCTACTCAGAATGTTTTTAGACATCAGCCAACGGCTGGTCAGTAAGGTGTTAGGAATTTTATGTTTAGATTGTAGACATGTGTTTACAACACAATGTTAAAGAAAGCCTCTTAAAGTGTAAGTAGTAACTCATATTAAAAGTTTTGTAATATTATTAATATGAGCAGGTTGTTAGTTTGATGAGAAGGCCACACTGATATTCCACTTATCTGATGACCTAGTATTATCGGCTGATGATCGGTCTGTTAGGAACAGTATTTATTGTTATGTATTGATATGTAAGGTATATTTACTAAGCAGGAGGAGGGAGTTGTAATCTGATGAGGATACAAACTTGTTAATGAGTTGTACCTATTAAACAGATACTTAACAAACCTCTTGCTTAGTTTAACTGGAGTTTTATCAGTTTCACTTTCATGGTCGAAGATCACGATTTAATGATTCTTGTTCAAAGTATATCTATACAGGTTTACTATATATTACACCATATAAAATTACTTGATCATAAACATAGGAAGATAAAAAGAAAAATTTGTAAAGAAATAATTATGAGTTAAAAAAAAATACAGTTAGAGTGTGTAACGGATTTGTAAAAAATGTCCTAAACATAAGTAAAAAGAAGCTTACCGTAGATATCACAATGTTTGAGAATTTATCTTCTAACATCACCGAGAAAAGCTCATTCAATGAGTTCGCTGCATCTCTTCGTGTGCTGAGCCTCTCTCATCGATATCTCTGGCTCGTTCTGTCGCCTGTTTTGTTGTTCGTGGGACTGTCAACAAACACAGTTACCTTCCTCACTTTTTGCAAAATAGTAATGAAAGCGGTTAGAAAAGAAAAGCCAGCGTTGATGTATTTTGATTTATTGGCGGTGACCGATTCTGTTGCTTTAATCGTGTTTTTGACACCTGATTGGCTGGAGTTTTCCTTCGGGGTCAGACTGCGCTCACGTGTCACGTGTAAACTTGTAGCCTGGCTCCGCGAAGTAGCAACCTGTCTGTCATCTTGGTTTTTCGTTGCCTTGACAACACATCACACGTTTTCTCTCATCGTCACCAACATTTCCAATACTATGAATCGCTTGTTTCCTGTAACAACATTTGTACTAACGGTTGTTGCGTTGTTTATTAACAGTCATCGTTTGACAGGGACAGAAGCAGTCGGTAATTCATGTGTGTACTACGATGACTTCAATTACCATGTTTTTTTGACTGGTCCGTGGACTGTAATCGTGCAAACACTGTATCTTATTATACCCTGTGTTTTGGTGTTTGTTAACAGTATTATGTTAATAAGACATAAACGTGCGATAGACGAGGCTGCCAGAAGGACAACATCTGATGTAGTCACTGGAACCTCATCGACATCCATCACGGTTACCCTGATTGCTTTGTCTCTAGTCTTTATAGCGATTGTCCTGCCAAACGTTTCTATCTTTATTGCAACATACTTTCTAAATGATATTTTCACTTCTTATTTCCGTCTCTTCGGATCATTTCTATTACCCACCTTCTATTCAATCAAATTTTTTTTGTATTGTCTAACATATCCGAACTTTAGACAAATGGTGTATAATACGTGTAGTTGTCATGTCTGTGGATACTTTAAACATTTTACTCACCTTCGTAAAATAGACTGTGCAGTCTACAATAGAGGAAACTAGGTATGTACAGTTTACGTTTTAGTTATTTTAATGTGAGCTACATTGAAAAATTTCTTTCAAAAGTTAAATTGCTATTTGTTAGTTTTTTATTTTTTTGACTTTCTCATTCATGATAAAAGTACACATGTAGAGGTCTCAAGGATAGGGAAATAAATTTTAATGAGTTTAATGCAGAACAGCAATCATTTGACTGAACTTACTCAAAATTTATCATGCTGCTTATTGTTTCTTTCTAATATGTTAAAGTAAACAAAATGATATATTTACATTCCAATCGTGTTTACACAGTGAACTAAAACTAATTACCGTTACCTGCTACTTTCTCTGACTATGTAAAAGTTTTTTTTTACTCTTTGCATCCAATTTTGGAATCTTTGAATCTAATTTTTTGTATAAAAGTATTTGGTCGTTGTGTAAAGACATGTTCTACCTGGATAGAAGTATTTCGTGTCTCTATGAACATAATTTTTTTGTGGTGTAAAAGTATTATCTATGTGTGGCAAGTCGGTTTTGACAGTATAAACCAGGTGACGTGATCGGTATGACAGGAAAAGCCGATCCTTAAAGAGAAATCAGACGAGTGTGCTACAATGGGTGAGTACTTCTGTTAAAAGTTAATGTGTGTTTCCAAGCTGAAGAAAGAAGAAAAGAAATTCACGAACAGTAAAAGCTAGAAAACGCTGGATAAGAGATGTAAGAAGTTTTGACTACGAACACGAAGAGAACCATCCAGCACATAGGTAAATACAACTGTAAACATTAGTTTTAAGCTGATAAGTCTTTAGGAAGAATCCTATTCCAAACTTCATAGCAAACCTTTCTGTTCAAAGAAAGTAAAGAAGAAGAAAGCTATATAGATGTAATCATTAGTAGCTTATAGAAACTGCTCCTCAGGTTGTCGCATTCCCTGCTGTTGTTATCTTGCCGACCACACCCTAGAATTGATTACACTGATAGATGTTGTGACTTTTTTTACAATTTGTTACTCCGATGGCTTGTAGATATGTGTGGGAGGTGCATGGTGTGTGTGGTAATCATTCTCACAAACACTCATATATCAATCCACAGTCTGTTACAGTATTTCTGGGTTTTAGTAAAACATAAATACTGGCCCCGGGTTGCAGGGGAACCATAGAACAAAACTCACATGTCCATCACACAGTTTACCACGTTGTTCACTAGCCCCTCCCTTTGTTGTTCCCTGATGTTTGATATAACGTATAGAAATAATTTTTCAAACATAAAAATACATATAATGAAAAGACTTGTGTAGGTGGGTGAGTGTCCACGTGCTATTCGAGTACTTCCACTATTCTAGTCAAGTTATCTTTCTCTACATCGACCATGTTCTTTCCCATGATCGTCAAATTAGCTTTGATGTTAAAATTGTTTTTTGTATTTGTCAGTGTTCTGGTGGACACCAATACTTCACACGACAGTCACGGCACTCTGATGACTTGCCTTCGAAAGTGTTGCTCCACCTCTCCGTCGTCCTTCCCACCCGATCTGCCAACCTCGTCAGAGAGCGACGACAGTTCTCCCTTAGACACAGAGTCTCACAGGGAGTGCAAGTCTTCTCACAGGTAGTGCATGCCATGGTCACGACATCCCTTCTTCACTGACTCGCTCACTTTCTAAAGGTTCTTCTTCCTAAACATTGCCCTCTTGACTCAAGAGGCCACCCTAGACACTCAAGAGCGATTGTTACTTTCCTAGTTGGGTTACCAGATGACACAGTCCTACACCTCGACTCAGCCACTCACCCACAGATTTAACTTTATTTCGGAGTGTGTCTGCCAGTGTGTGTTGTGTATGTAAATTGGGAAAATAAAGGTGGTAATACGCACTACTCACACATTGTGCTGACACTTCATTATTCACACAAATAATTATCGCAGGAGATGAGCAAGGCACCTTGAGAGTTGGAACAAGAGAAAGAATATGGAAACCACAGGAACTAACGCTAGCTTCTCGTATCCGGACTACGTCCTCGTTGAAACAAACACCAGCGACTGGGGTTTGACATTTTATATGGCTTTACACTGGATCCGTGGAACACTTCCGTTACCTCTTTACATCATCGGCACGTTTGGCAACGTCATCAGTATCGTGGTTCTGTCTCGTGTGACATCAGACCTCCGCTCGTCTCATCTCTGCTTTATGGTTCTGGCCGTGTCCGATTTTCTTATAATCAACTTTATTTTGCTAGATGTATTTATTTATGAGAATTTTATGACTTCATTTAAAAGTATGAACGACATTGGCTGTAAAGTGCACACCTGGATAGGGTTCATCATCAGAGGGATGTCGTCCTGGATGCCAGTGCTGCTGACAGTGGAGAGAGCTGTCGCCGTCCTCTGGCCTCATCGTGTTGGTGTATTGTTTACATACAGACGGACAAAACTGATCATCCTAGCAATGACAGTGTTTTTTGCTTTGTTTAATTCTCACTACATATATGGATTTAAGTTGGGATCATTTTTCTTTGTTTTTAAGACTTTCCAAGCAACGCAAAATCTGTGCAACTCTTTTAAAAGCTATGCGATTTTTAGAAGCAACTGGATTCACATAGAATCAACAGTTTACTTCTATTTACCTTTAGCTCTTGTTGTCGTTGGTAATGTTGTGCTTGTAAACACAGTGGTGAGGTCAGCACGCTCCGCGGTGTCCAACCTGTTGACGGGCGACGTGTCTCGAGATGAACGAAGGCGCAAACTTCAATCTTTGTCTTTAGTCCGGACAGTACTTGTTGTCTCTGCAGCTTTTTTCTGCTTTCTTTTTCCAGAATCTGTTTATTCCGCTCTGCTTCCTTATAGGTATGAAAACTTAGTTGCGGATACAAATTATGCATTCGTTGACAACTTGTTTCTGGTGATTGTACAGCAACTTTTTTTTATACATTCAGTGTTAAATCCGTACATTTATATTCTTACTGGACGAAAATTTAGACAAGAATGCTCAAAGCTCCTTTGTTCTTTGTATTAGGAACAAAGTTTTAAGAATTAAAATAATATTCAACTTTTGAGACGAATTTCAAGAGGGCTAAAGGTAACGATGCGCCACACACCATGGTTTGACATGTTCATTTGTTTACAACACACAACGAAAACCAATCTTTTGTTTATAGGGTTTACACACCAATCGCAGAATAATTTTATATTTTACCTAAATAGACATTTTTGAACGAAAAGGAATAAACATTTAATGAATTCATAAAACAATCTCCACAATATCTGTAATAATTAAATACTCTTGACCTATAGTCACTTTATACATGTTTCATAACAGCAAAACAAGAAAAACTACGACACCAATCTAGGTCTTAGTCTTCTATAACAGACAATTCAGTGGCTCTGATAGTTCTTTGCCTCCATTTTTACTTCTAAAAATGAAGATGTTAGTCTTGAAAAAGGTGAACCTCATATGTGTCGACCACAGACGGGTATAGGTGGGTAGTTTTTTGTTTGCCCAGACAAGGTTTAGTGACCTGGGAAGTTCTTCGCTATTAGTCTCAGCGTGACTAAACAATAAAAAAAGATTAAACCGCAAACTTTGTACACACCTCAATCTTTTTGAAGTAGTTAACTGGAAACAAGTCTTCCAGCCGTCCAGTATTATGTGGTTGGACTGTCAGGCCCAGAGAATCGTGCGAACCTTCACCTGTCGAGCTTCTCCCGGGGGGAGGAGAGCGGGTGTAAACACAGGTGTACTGAACCGCACCTGGGATAAATTAAGATGATTTCCGTAAAATGTGGATTACTGGCTAAGTACATTGGCTAAGTACGGAGCTATTGTCTTCCTCACCTTGAAAAATTTTGGTTTACCATGTACCAAGGGCAAGCAATGTTAAGTGTCTGACAGCCACATTGAATTCTTACCAGATTCCCGTTACATTAATCAATAAGAAAAAAGATTTTAATGTGAAAGTGTTTCCGAAATTTATTATGGATTATTGATTGAAAGCGAATGACTAAGACTTTTGGTTCTCACAGTCCAAATACCATCAAAATAAACTGTTCCAATGAAACGTGTTAATGTTGACTACCTTCAGCTTGAGTATGAGTTACAACAGTTGTTTTTTTAACCAACATAAAATGGTGTAGTCACTGTGCATACAGGTCTAGTATTGATTGCATTGATGTTTACATTTATGTATATTAGGTTATATGCGAGCTACACATCAGCTTGTCTTTCTGATCATAGTTATATCTTTCTGATACCACGTTAAAATATTATCTCTATCATCCTCAATAACAATGAAATATTTATATGGCGGACACTTGAATTCCTCTTGATATTTTATTCTCCTTATTTTTTATTACTGCTAGTCGTTGATTATAGAAATAGTTTCTCCACTTTTTGTGAATTATGATAAACATTGTGTTATATTTTTTGTTTTGTTTGCAAAGTGACATTTTATTTCTTGGCATTTGGGCATGTTGTACTTACCTGTAATTTTTCTGGCAAAGGGCATCGAACTGATGGCGATGACATTTACGATGTTAATAATTAATAATTGCATCAACACCGACAGTGACGGTGGCTATAAAGATGCTACAGTTACCACCATTACCACTTCCATTAATTAATAATGGTTAAACTTTATTACAACGGAGATTGAATGCATGATGAGTACTAAGGCCTACGTTAGTTACTCTGTAATAAGCTGCTTGATGATAGATATTATGGTAGACGTGTAAAGGTGAGTGTACAGAAAATGTATACGACAGTGTTTACTTTTTTAGCCCTCTCTTTCTCCCTCGATACACGAAGTATGATAAACACAATATACGTCTGGTATACGTCGCGTTTACGTCCAGATGTACACTTGAAGGACTTATACTCGCAAGTGTACTTGGTAGTCTAGTAGGATGCAAGAAGCCAGTCCTGCCCATAAAAGCAACAGGTGTATCTGATTATTCTTTCAAGCGTTTGTCGCTTTGTTTAATTCTCACTACATATCTATATATTGAAGTTGCAAACTTCTCTGTTTATTTACGGACTTCCCAGGAAATCTTGTGTGCAATGATTTTTTCCCATAGATATAATAGTTTTAGAAACAGCTCGATTCCAGTGGAATCAACTGTTTATTTCTATTTACCGTTGAATCTTGTTGCCGTTGGTAACGTTGAGCTTGGAAACACGTACAGTCGTGACGTCAGCTAGCTTCGCGGAGTCCAACGAGCAGAGTGTTTACAAATGAACGAATGCGGAAACTTCAATTATTGTCTTTAGTTCGTACTGTACTTCTTTTTTTATTTAGTTTTTTTTTTGCTACCTTCTTTGGTTTCTTTTTCCTGAAGCTGTTTATTTCGGTGTAGTTTATTGCCTAAAGAATAAAAAAGTGGAGGATAACCATTGTGTAAATATTCACGACTTGTTATTTATGGTTGTCCAAACGTTTTTTTTATACGTTCAGTGTTGAATCCAAAAAAATACATTCTTAGGGGAAGGAAATATAGAGAATGATGCGTGATACTCTTTGTTCTTTGTAAATCGCTCTGTTAACTGTTGACTCAAGAAGATGATCTGTTTATTATTATTATTTTTAAAGAGAACGTTTAGGTCATAGCAGTGATTCTGATCCACCAGGTGACCTTTACAAGTAGTGATCGTAGAAGTGTAAGTATTCAGGTAGAAAGCAAGACACTCAGGCATCCATACAAGGGACTTATTAGTTTGATAAGTAAAAAAATATACTTAATTCAACATGTTTTGATACATATCAAAGAAATTAAGAAAAATCAGCTTCATCCACTTTAGGTAAAACAACAGTTTAAGTATAATACAAATTTTATTGTTTCTTTTAGTTGATATCAATGACTGATTTGGGTGTGGTGGTAAGGACGAACACGTAAGTGGAGTAAATAATTGCCATCAATGCTTGCCATGGACAGAGTGGTGACGTCACTTACATTTTATCGTTTGAGAAGCTTCAGGCACGAACAACAAAAAGCAGTAGATAAAGAGACGCTCCTTCAGAATCGACACGATACAGAGACAGCAATTACAGGCAAACATATCGCTTGAAGTAACAAAAAGTCAGCTTTGCTAGAGGCCTTAACGACTCTGTGCACAAATGTAGGTAAAGACATTCCTAAACAAAAACAAACTTTTTATTTCCTTTAAAGAAGGAGCTTCCAGTAGTTCTCAGCAGGTGAAATACCGACTTCTTTTTTCCCAGCGGCCTGTGATTGATTTGAAGACAAGAGGACAATGTTCATACTACATTTGTATGTTGTCTGCGAGCTCCATCGCCATCTGCTTTTCGCATTCGAGTTTCCGAGCTTACACTATCCTTAGGAAAATATAGATGTAAGTCTTATATAGTATTTTTATGGTATTTGTATTATTCTTCGCTGGTAAAAAAATAAGTTTTTATTTCTCGCAGTCTCTATACAATCTTTGAACCCCAAGCGTTTCCGAGAAAGGTAGGTAATGGTTACTTATGGCCAAAGCCTTAGATTGAAATCTTGACAGTTGGCTTTTTATTCATTATTGTAATAGTAAGAATAACATAATAGGAAGTAAAAACATACAACACGCCTAATAATAACAAAAAAATCCTAATTGTGGATCTGAATCCCTTCTATGAAATTTCTGAGTAGCGCAGGAATAAATGAGGGTCTACAACTCCTAGTTTGCTTTTTTTAATTAAATGAGGGTGTAACTCTGTAAATGAGTCTTAAGACTAAATCCTAACTCTTGGCTGCCACTAAGACAAAAAAAAACTTATTGCAAATACTATCACCGATGTTTCAGGCAATCTTCTTAGACTATTAGTGCACATAGAGATGTAGAAGAGGTAGTGTGGTACATCATTGCAACGGGATACCAACTAAATTAGTGATATTGTGTGATTCCCTCCTTCTATGGAACTGCTGGATGCTGCTCTCACTCACCTATCATCACAGCTGTGGCAACGGGATTCCCTCCTTAAATCAAACCGCTGCATTCATCCTTCCTTCCCTTCTTCCCTATTTTAAATATCCAAAACATTTGTGAATATTTTAGGTACATTCAACTGGTTTTATACAGGATTCTAGAGCTCAGTCTTGATCTTTATCATAAACATATGTCATTGATGTATGAACCATCAGGCCTACCCATTGTTTGTAATTTCTCAAAATTCATCAAAAGCATGAAAGCAAACATTGCTGATAAGTCACGATGCAACGGACGCTTAAAAAGAAAATAACTTATAACTACAGCTGCATTTAATCTTACAACACTCATGTGAACAAACAATTATAAATAAATCTGTCAAAACGAAGCAAATTAACGAAACAGTTAAAAAAGAAAAATGAGTCTGTTGAGGAAATTAATCAAATCTCTAGTCCGTTTTTCTTTATCTGTTGCTAACGCAAAGCTTTCTTGATAAGTATATCAACAATGTTTATTAAATGTTTACTCACCTTTGCTGTATGTATCTCTGCATTTGTGTGAATGGATTTATGAATGTAAGTAAGATGTACTGTGCGTGCCCAAATGTATAATTGTAGCCCTATATCTTCACATTGCTATAAGTAGCTTCAATCTGATTGTATGATTGAAATAAAGAGAGGGTTTAATGGTGAAAAACTCAAGAGTGAAAAGACCCCGAAATGAAGATAGAAGAACACATACATTTTTCGACACTCCACAGTCCGCTGTTATAGGCGCACTCGAGGGCGAAAGTGTCGTCTGCTGTTGTAGCTTACAGATGCTTTGTGTGTGTGTTTTTTTTTTCTCTGTGTATTCTGTCTCTCGTGTTCGAAGTTCATACAAAGGCTTTTTTAGTTCTTGGCTGTCGCTTCTTGAACATTGGTCACAAGGGAGGAAAAACAAAGTAATGTTTAAGGTGTACATCATTAACTGTAGTGAGTGACCTTTGATATCATCCAACGTACAATGGGAGGCTACTGCGATTATGACACTAAGACAACCGAGTTGTCGACCTTGACAGCCTGAATTAATTTATTTTCCTTTTTTTAGCTCTCCCTCTTTGCCTTCTCTCCAATCATGTTAACAGCCTTATTTGCTGATCTCGTAACAAAACCTTCTTCAGCTGTGACGTCACTAATAAGTACTGCAATTTAGTCTTCGTTCTTTAACTTTTTATTTATCAAATAAATCTTTCCTTTCACATTAAATACAAGATGAGAAACCAGGGAATTTTGTTTTAAAGTGTAGCAGGTCATTGATACGTGAATCTAAAATGCAAAGATAAAAGTAACTCAGCTTTACGGACTAAAAAGCTGTAAAATAATCTTAAATACACTTGACACATTTGAGTGCACACGCATGGGAGAAGTTTGTTGCTCTCATCGGGCATTGAACCAGCGCGCTCTCAGTTCAAACGTCAGTGCACTAATTACTCTGTCATCCGCTTTCATTCAGTTGTATGTTTAAAGGCAAATACTTTCATCCTTTTTATTATTCTCTCCATCCCAGCTTCCTTTGTTGCCCTCAATCAGGCGCTATATATTACTTTGTCTCTAATCCCATAACACATTTATTTATTTAATTTAATTTGTTTATTTTAACGATTTTTTTATATCATTCTGTCATTAAGCACTAAAGTTTACTAGATAATGATCTGAATAAATTACTCATCATCATCATCATCATTGTCGTCGTCATCGTTGTATTTTTAATAGTCCAACGTGTAAATCTCTATTTTCTAGTGCAATGTTTGCTTTTCCTGTCATCTTGATGCTTGCCTCCATTATTCCCTGTGTGGTCTTCTTCTTCCTGCCAAACATGTTACTACAAAGGAAACCTTTTTTAAATCGACAGAAGAAGGTTTTAAAGCAGCTGACTGTACTACGATGTGCATTACAGAGAGATGTTACTGTTATACAGGAGGAGGGGGGAATTGTCAGTCAGTCAAAATAAAACATTCGAGTATAAAACTGTATTTCTTTTTGTATAATTTGTTATTGGCATTTGTTAAAATGCATATAAATTAAAATAGCCAGTAAATTGTTAAAGAAATCTCAAATGCCCTGTTAAAATAATCGCATTTTATCTGGTATCGGGTATACAAGTAAAAAATTTTAAAGGCATCTGGCCTATGGTTCATCGGTACAGGGCTTGTCACCAAGATTAGTGCAAGTATGCTATCCTTTACATGGCATTATAAAGGAACACCAAATAAACTTCCTTGATATTATAAAATGTGACATTTAAAACAACTTTAATAGTAATTAAATCCACTTACAATTGACTTGCAGAGCTGTGTGCTTCAGAACAACTGGACTCGAGATTTCTTTGAAAAATACCCATACAACACCAGTGTATGTCCTCTTGATCAGCAAAGAAACCCGCATCTCGGAGTTGTCGGCCTGACAGAGTCATTGACTAGACTTTTACAGACTGGAACAGGATTAGTAAACCATCGGCACCTACAAGATTCGTGGAGCGTATAGTTTTCACATAATTTTATTTCAATTCGAAAATCCGATTCTTCAGTAGTTTCTCTTGTTGTTAGCTGATAGGTGAAGTTGGCGAATGTGTTTTCTGCATGTACACTACTCTCGTAAAATAGCTCTTTGTCTTTAGGTGTACCTGAAAAATGTCGAAAGATATGTTTAGATTGTTTACGAGAAGAAATTTTGAAGTGTTATCAACAAAAAGTTCAATTTTTCAGTCGTTAATACTTATATTTTTCAACAGGCACTCTAAATTTCCATTTTTCATGACATCGCTATGTGCCACTATCAATAGTAAGATTTAAAATAATTTAACTAATTGATGATTGGTTTAAAATTCCATAACTATCTCTTAAAGATAAAAAAGGACTTACAAGCTACAGTGCTGCACACTCCATTATCTTGAAAGAGAAGCAACAGAACCATCAAGCAAATCGTGTTCCCCATTTCAATGCTCATGTTTCTTCATCTGATAAAGCCAAGGGCGTTAGGAAGAGACGACCACGTGACACAACCAACCGACGTTCTTCGGTTTCTCTTTCCTGCATCTAAACCTTTGTACTCTTTATTAATTAATTAATAACAGATTGCTGTCTTATCCCAGCGTTTAACAAGATCAGTACCAACACCAAATTTTTAAATGTGCATTTATCTATCCATATAAGAAAATATAGTTGTGAAGATGACAATGATAACAGAGAGAGAGAAAGAGACAGAGAAAAAAGAATAAAGATCCTTATAAACAAAATAAAAAGTATTTCAAACAACACCTTTATTTCGGTCGACTGCCATTTGACTGTATTTAGTAATATCTGAAGCACCACTTACATGGAATAGAATTCCCATACACATTCCAACACATTCCGGCTTCAGTCCGCAGGCAAGAACAACATCCTGCGGTGCATCAGGCTGCCTGTCTCTGTAGCAAATGTAGGGTTCAGTCTCTGTACAAGAGATAATGTCTGCAACATTCAATACACAGCAGGCAGCCACATCACCATCTGTGTCTTCCCCACTGTTACTGCCGACTCTGAGCACAAAGAAACTCCTCGCTTTTGTGAGTTTCATTAGGTGGGAGAGAGGGTATGACAATGGAACTTAAAGGTTTACTTTCTTTAAAAACATACTGAAAATAAAAGTCTAATTTCTTAGTTCTGAGGTGGGTGTGACGAGAAAACGTAAAGATTTTAGTCCTGTAAAGATAAATGTAAGACAAGTAAAAATATATATTTTCTGAGTCGTTTATTATTTTTTTCTAATTTACTAAAGCTATTTTTAAAATTAATTATTAAATTAAATTAATAAGTGTGCATGCTGCATCAAAATAGCCTGGCAGAAAAATATTTCTTTTAATGATTTACAAGTTTTAAAATTGACTTCAGTTTTCTTACAAGAGAAAAATACTTATTTTTGTTGTAGCTCAACTTCTCAAAAACTTTGTTTTAACGGAGCACTATGAGCCTTAGAGAAATATAAGGTTAATTTTTAAGGAGGTTTTTAGAAAGCAGGGATTGAAAATAATTCCGAAATTTCGAAAAATGTTTTTACCCGTAAATATATTTCTTGGATAATTCTTCTTCGATTTCCATATAAGCTGTGTAGCTGAGGCCATGTATTCTCTGCTTCTCTGTGTGTCTACTACTCAGTATGCTTGTAGACATCAGCCAACGGCTGGTCAGTAAGGTGTTAGGAATTTTATGTTTAGATTGTAGACATGTGTTTACAACACAATGTTAAAGAAAATTTAAAGCCTCTTAAAGTGTAAGTAGTAACTCATATTAACAGTTTTGTAATATAATTAATATGAGCAGGTTGTTAGTTTGATGAGAAGGCCACACTGATATTCCACTTGCCTGATGACCTAGTATTATCGACTGATGATCGGTTTGTAAGAAACAGTATTTATTGTTAAGTATTAATATGTAAGGTATATTTACTAAGCAGGAGGAGGGAGTTGTAATCTGCTGAGGATACAAACTTGTTAATGAGTTGTACCTATTAAACAGATACTTAACAAACCTCTTGCTTAGTTTAACTGGAGTTTTATCACTTTCACTTTCATGGTCGAGGATCAGGATTTAATGATTCATTGTCAAAGTATATCTATACAGGTTTACATTATATATATTACACCATATAAAATTACTTTATCATAAACATAGGAAGATGAAGAGAAAAATTTGTAAAGAAATAATTATGAGTTAAAGAAAAAAATTACAGTTAGAGT